>NC_053446.1:38576599-38800556 GCF_007990345.1 Gossypium hirsutum | reverse complement strand
AATATCCTGAATAGCCATACACAGACTTCTACTAAACATTTTCGCATGGCTGTAACTTATCATTTCATAAGTATCGAGACAACATGGTAGTCTATACATGCCAACAAAATCAACCAAAATAGTACCCAAAAGATTTGATAGTGTGGGCATCGACTTCAAGATCCGAGTCCGATAGTGGAGAACAAAATCTATAAAACAGAGGAGCAATGTAACGAGTAAGCATTATGCTTAGTAAGTTGAGCAAGGAATTCAGCATAAACAAAGAATATCAACATTAGCTAAACGGAATATTTCATAATACCAATTTTCGATATTAACTGCTTCACAACATTACACCCTTATGCACATACACATAGACTAACTTAGCCGAAGGCCGATAGCTCGTTTATCACTGAGCGAATTTATTTGTAAGGTCGATTAATTCACACATACGTACATATCCCATATTGGGATGTTTTTCGAGTATTCGCTGGAATTTTACAGCAAGCTCATTCATTACAAATCACGTACCTTCGGGATTTAACCGGATATAGCTCCTCGTTCAATGCCTTCGGACATAGCCGTTTTAGTAATCACACCATGCCTTCGGGACGTAACCCGGATTTAACAACTCGCACGAATGCCTTCGGGACTTAACCCGGCTTTAATACTCGCACGAATGCCTCGGACTTAACCCGATTTAGTATCTCGCACAAAGGCTTCGGATCTTAGTCCGGATATATTCGCTTAGCACAAAGCCTTCGGGACTTAGCCCGGACAGCATTCAATTAATCATGCACATCTAACAATAATTCATGGTACATTCATATTTCATTTTCGTTTACGAAACTCAAACTTAAGGCACATATTTCTTGCACATTCGGCTAATAGCACACATAGAGCATGATTTAATCACATCGAAATTTAAGCTCTTACTCAAGAATTACCTCGGGTGTTGTCGAACGATTCGTAGCTATTCAACCACTTTTTCCTTCCCTTTATCGGTTTTATTTCCCCTTGCTCTTGAGCTTAATCAAACAAATAATTGATTTCATCATTAGGCATCAAAGATGACACAAGGCACTTAGCCATATTTATACATTAGACATAAAGTCTCATACATGCAAAATCATGCATCAAACAACATATTAGCTAATTTCTTTGCCCTTGGCCGAATATGCATGTCCATTTTTGGGGTCGATTTCAACACTTAATACACACATATACACACTAGTAAGCATCCTCCCCTTTTCATCAATTTAACACATGCATTGCTCATTAACATGCAAAGTTACATTCGGCTTAGCACACATCTTGCTAGCCGATTCTTCTCCATTTAGCAACCAATGCACATATGTGCTCACACAAAAAAAATGCTAAAAAGAGGTTCAAGAATCATCAAGCCATCATCACATGCATCATTAACAAGCTTCATATTTTGCATGCAATGGCATTAACACAACCTCCACCTAGGCCGAATCTTAACTCATCCTCATGCCTCATCACCACAACATCAAACATCAACCAAGAATGATTCATCCATGGTCAAGTGCCATTTCCATCACATAGCAAGATTTAGACCATGGGTTAGGTAGAACTCAAGCTAACAACTAAAACATGCATGCCTCTCATGGAACATCATCAAACATACCTTAGCCTAGCTACATGCATGGCCGAATCTCTTCACCTTTCTTCTTCTTTCCTCCTTAAAATTTTTGGCCAAGGATGAACCAAAGGATGAGAAAATTTTTCTTTGTTTTTCTTTCTAGTTTTTGGCAAGCATGAAGATGAGAAAGGATGAACAAAATCCCCCCTTTCTCTTCTTTAGCTCACGGCAATGGGGGACAAACACTACACACACATTTTTTTTCTTTTGTTTTCCATTTCTTTATTACCCATACTCCTTATTTATTCTTCCACTAACAAAACATGTTTCATGACATGTTTTGCCCATCCTTCCTTGTCATGGCCGGCCACTACTCATTAGGGGGGAATTTGACATGAAGTCCCCCCTTTGTCCACATGCACTAATAGGTCCTCACACATGACCTATCACATTTTAGAATTTCTCACATAAGTCCTATTGACTAAATTCACATGAAATCAACCAAATTGAAGCTTGAAATTTTCACACATTCATAATTACATATTCTAACAATAAGTATCACATTCAAACATTTCGGTGACTCGGTTTAGCGTCCCGAAACCACTTCCCGACTAGGGTCAACTTTGGGCTGTCACAACTCTCCCCACTTAAGAAATTTTCGTCCCCGAAAATCTTACCGGTAAATAGGTTTGGGTATCGTTCTTTCATCGAGCTCTCGTCTCCCAAGTGCTTCCTGATCCCGTGTTTGAGCCATAACACCTTTACTAGCGGAACTCTTTGTTTCGCAACTCCTTCACTTCACGAGCTAGGATACGCATCGGTTCTTCTTCATAGCTCATGTCGACTTGAATTCAACCTCTGATGGGCTAATTATATGCGATGGATCAGATCGATAGCGTCGAAGCATCGAAACATGAAAGACGTCATGAATCTTTTCAAGCTCCGGGGGCAAAATCAATCTATACGCAACCGGACCAACTCGTTCGGAGATTTGTACGGCCCAATGAATCTTGGGCTCAACTTGCCCTTACGGCCGAACCTGAGTATCTTTTTCCAAGGTGAAACCTTAAGGAACACTTTGTCTCCCACCTGATACTCGATGTCTTTCGTTTCAAATCTGCGTACGATTTCTGACGATCCGTGGCTACCTTCAGACTTTCACGGATTACCTTTACTTTCTGTTCAGCATCTCTAATCAAATCAACTCCGAAAATTTTGCTTTCACCGAGCTCGTCCAAAACAATGGTGTACGGCATTTACGACCGTACAAAGCCTCGTAAGGTGCCATCTTAATACTTGATTGAAAACTATTGTTGTAAGCGAATTCAATCAAAGGTAAATACCGTTCCCATGAACTACTGAACTCGAGGATGCAACATCTCAACATATCCTCAAGTATCTGAATTATCCTCTCGGATTGACCATCGGTTTGGGGGTGAAAAGCAGTGCTAAAATGCAGCTTGGTACCAGAGCTTCTTGCAATTTCTTCCAAAATCGTGAGGTGAATCTCGGATCTCTATCCGACACGATAGAAACAGGTACCCCGTGTAATCTCACAATTTGATAAACGTACAATTCAGCTAGTTTCTCCAATGAAAAATCCGTACGTACGGGGATGAAATGAGCCGACTTAGTCAGTCTATCAACAATAACCCATATCGCATCCTTCTTACTTGCTGACAAGGGCAGTCCGGACACAAAGTCCATTGTGACTCGATCCCATTTCCACTCGGGTATCATGATCGGCTGGAGTAATCCTGAAGGCACTTGATGTTCGCTTTCACTTGTTGACATATTAAACATCTCGAAACAAAGTCAGAGATGTCCCGTTTCATACCATGCCACCAAAATTGACGTTTCAAATCATTGTACATTTCGTACTCCCCGGGTGAATTGACATTCGGCTACAATGGGCTTCGTTCAGAATCATCGAAATGAGTTCCGAATTCCTTGGAACACACAAACGATTTCTGAACCTCAAACAATCATCATCATCAATTTGAAACTCCGATTCCTCGTTCGGAAAACACTTAGCCCGTTTTGCAACCAATTCATCATCGACTTTCTGAGCTTCACGAATTTGGTGAGTCAACAATGGTTTAGCTTTTAATTCAGCTACTAACACACTGTCTGGTAGAACAGACAAATGCACGTTCATCGCTCGAAAAGCAAACAATGACTTCCGGCTTAAGGCATCCGCAACCACGTTAGCCTTTCCCGGGTGGTAATCAATGACAAGCTCGTAATCTTTCAACAACTCAAGCCAACGTCTTTGTCGCAGATTCAAGTCTCGTTGAGTCATCAAATATTTGAGACTTTTGTGATCCGAAAATACATGGCACTTCTCACCAAACAGATAATGTCGCCATATTTTTAAAGCAAACACGATGGCAGCTAGTTCGAGATCATGGGTCGGATAATTCCTCTCGTGTGGCTTCAATGTCTCGACGCATAGGCCACGACTCGACCTTCTTGCATCAATACGCAACCCAACCCAAGTAGGGATGCGTCACTATAAATGACAAACTCTTTACCTGATTCGGGTTGCACCAAAATTGGAGCTTCAGTCAAATGAGTTTTCAGTTGGTCGAAACTTTTCTGACATTTCTCCGTCCACTCGAACTTAACATCCTTTGAAGTAGCTTCGTCATTGGTGTGGCTATCATCAGAAACCTTTCACAAATCGTCGGTAATAACCGGCGAGCCCAAAAAGCTCCGAACTTCAGTAACATTTCTCGGAGGTTTCCAGTCAAGTATGGCTGAAATTTTGTTCGGGTCAACTCGAATACCCGACGCGGATACCACATGACCCAAGAAGCTAACCTCTCTTAACCAGAACTCACACTTACTGAACTTAGCATATAACTGCTTATCCCGCAAAATTTGCAGCACTAGCCTCAGATGCTCAGCATGTTCGGTCTCGTCTCTTGAATAGACCAAAATGTCATCAATGAACACCACTACGAACCGATCCAAATACGGTTGAAGATCCGATTCATCAAATCCATAAATACTGCAGGGGCATTAGTGAGCCCAAACGGCATCACTAAGAATTCGTAGTGACCATATCTCGTTCTGAAGGCAGTTTTGGGAATATCTGAATCTCGGATTCGCAACTGATAATAGCCCGATCTCAAATCTATTTTTGAGAACACTGAGGCTCCCTTCAGTTGGTCGAACAAATCATCGATGCGCGGCAAGGATATTTGTTCTTTATCGTCACTTTATTCAGCTGACGATAGTCAATGCACAACCTCATGGTTCCGTCCTTCTTTTTCACGAACAATACTGGTGCACCCCAAGGTGAGAAACTTGGTCGAGCGAAACCTCTATCCGTCAGTTCTTGCAACTGAGCTTTCAACTCCTTTAACTCGGTTGGTGCCATACGATACGGAGCTATCGAAATCGGCGTAGTCCCAGGTAAAGCTCAATACCAAACTCTACCTCCCAACAGGTGGTAAACCCGTAATTCTTCCGAAAAACATCCGGGTATTCACAAACCACCGGCACAGATTCGGGTTTCTTTTCTAATTCTTTGTCACCAAGTACATACGCAAGGTATGCTTCGCACCCTTTTCTTACATATTTCTGTGCCAACATTGCTGATATTACAGCTGCATCCCCTCTAAGTCCGCAGACTCAATTCGGACTACTTCGTTATTTGCGCATCTCAAATCAATAGTCTTGCTCTTGCAATTCACAATCGCATCATGCGCGGTCAACCAATCCAAACCAAGGATAACATCAAATTCATCAAACGGCAAGAGCATCAAGTTCCCGGGAAACAGGAACCTCGAATTTCCAGGGGACATTTCTTACACACTTTGTCGACAAGCACGTAACGACCCAAGGGATTTGACACCCGAATTACGAACTCAGTAGACTCAATAGGTAAAGTCTTACTGGATGCTAAGGTTTCACATATGTAAGAATGAGTAGAACCGGGGTCAATCAAAGCAATTACATTAGTATCAAAGAGGGTGAATGTACCGGTAATAACATCAGGCGAAGAAGCATCCTCGCGGGCACGTATAGCATAAGCTCTAGCAGGCGCACGGGCTTCGGATCTGGTTATATCATCTCTAGATCCTCTCTGACCACCACCAGCATTGCCCATATTTCCAGATGGTCTACCTCGAGCAGTGGTAGCACCCGGTCTCCCACTCTGATTTGCATTCTGCCCCGACAACCTCGGGCAATCTTTAATGAAGTGGTCCACTGATCCGCATTTGTAACAGGAGCGGTCAGGAAATCTACAACTCCCCGAATGCCATTTACCGCAATATCGGCATTTCGTCCTGTCTCGACGTTCATTCCCAACACTGGCGACCGAAGTGCCTCTAAACTGGCCCGCATCATCTCGAAATCTCTTCGATGTCTGTTGAAGAGACCTCCCCGAGGTCTTTTACGAAACTCTCCAGTTCCCTCATCAACTCTTTGCTTTTCTTTTCTAAGCTCTTCGGCTTTACAAGCTCGTTCAACAAGTACCACGAACTCTTGTATTTCAAGAACGCCAACGAACATTTTTATATCTTCATTCAGCCCATCCTCGAAGCGTTTACACATAATAGCTTCGGACGAAACACATTCCCGAGCGTATTTGCTAAGTCTAACAAATTTTCGCTCGTAATCAGTAACCGACATGGAGCCTTGCTTAAGCTCAAGAAATTCCTTCCGTTTTTGATCAACAAATCTCTGACTGATATACTTTTTCCGAAACTCAGTTTGGAAAAACTCCCAAGTTACTTGCTCTCGGGGCACAATAGAAGTCAGAGTACTCCACCAATAGTAGGCAGAATTACGTAGCAAGGAGATAGCACACTTTAGGCATTCATCGGGTGTACAAGATAGCTCATCGAGTACCCGGATAGTGTTGTCCAGCCAAAATTCAGCTTGCTCGGCATCATCGCTATCCATAGCCTTAAATTCAGTAGCCCCATGTTTTCGGATTCTGTCAACTGGGGGCTTATTTGACCTTATTTGGTCCGTTACCGGTGGTATTGTAGGTGCGGGGGTAGTATTTGTCGGGAATGGAGGTTGTGGAACAGCCATATTAGTTCGAATGTATTGGTTAAACCAATCATTCATCACGCTATAGAATGCTTGTCTAGCTTCATCATTCTGATTACTAGCATTAGGTTGAGAGTCCGCCGGCACTGTCCCTTGTGCGGGAGCAGGCACTACACTCTCAAGATCATCAGCTACTTCTCGGTCACGATCGGGATCCATTACTATAAATAAACACATTTACGATTGTCAGAAATCACCACACTATCAAGTAATCACATAAAATGGCATGTATAGCTAGACCCAAAACATTACGGTAGTCCTAGAATCGACTAAACCGTAGCTCTGATACCAATAAAATGTAACACCCCGAACCCGAGACCGACACCGGAGTCGGACACGAGATGTTAACAAACTTTGAAAATTTTTTTTTCCAGACACTGCCCAGTCTGAGTACTAGTCGCTTCAAAAATCATATCTTGAGTTTCACAACTCAAAAATCAGTTTTGTGATTTTTCCCTGAAACTAGACTCATGTCCCCACCTATGGATTTTTTTCTAGAATTTTTGGTCGGGCCAATTAGTACAGTTTATTAGTCAAAGTCTCCCATGTTACAGGGGTCGACTACACTGACCTTTTCCCATTACGACTGGATATCTCTCTCACAGAGCTTCAATACTGATTCCGTTTGTTTCTATGGAAACTAGACTCAGAGAGGAATCCATACATATATGGTATGACCCCTAATTATCTCTGGTCAATTTATAGTGAATTTCCAAAGGCGGAACAGTGAATCCAGAAACTGTTCTGGCCCTGTTCCACAAGAACCCGAATATCTCTTACTGTACTGTTCCTATAATTGTTTCGTTACTTCCATATGAAAGTAGATTCATCAAGGTTCGATTACATAATTTATTCACTATTTAATTCCACTCCTACGAATTCTTGTGATTTTTCCAATCCACACCACTGCTGCTATCAGCTTCTGTTTTCAAAGTGAACCTTACCTAATTTGGGGTTTCATGGACCAACTAGGGCCTTGTCATACATAAGCCCACATATGATCATACTTAGCCATTCTAGTGGCTGATCATTTGCTCAACACTTCCATTCCAACATAGTTACATCATGAAACCATCTATACATTCATAAATACGAATGGTCTAATGCCATACTCCACTTCTACAAGCCATTTTCGCATGGCTGTACACTTATACATTTCATAAAGTACTCGAAAGACAACAATGGGTAGTCCTATACATGCCATAACAAAATTCAACCAAAATAGTACCCAAAAGAGCCTTTGATAGTGTGGGCGACTTCGACTTCAAGATCCCGAGTCCGATAGCTGGAGAACCAAAAATCTATAAAACAGAGGAGCAATGTAACGAGTAAGCAATTTATGCTTAGTAAGTTTGAGCAAGGAATTCCAGCATAAACAAAGAATATCACACATTTAGCTAAACGGAATATTTCATAATACGCAATTTATCGATATTAAACTTGCTTCACAACATTAACAACCCTTATGCACATACACAATAGACTAACTTAGTCGAAGGCCGATAGCTCGTTTATCAACTGAGCGAACATTTATTTGTAAGGGCTCGATTTAATTCAACACATACGTAACATATCCCCATATTGGGATGTTTTTCGAGTATTCGCTGGAATTTTACAGCAAGCTCATTCATTACCAAATCACGTACCTTCGGGATTTAACCGGATATAGCTCCTCGTTCAAATGCCTTCGGGACATAGCCCGGTTTTAGTAACTCACACCATGCCTTCGGGACGTAACCCGGATTTAACAACTCGCACGAATGCCTTCGGGACTTAACCCGGCTTTAATAACTCGCACGAATACCCTCGGGACTTAACCCAGATTTAGTATCTCGCACAAAGGCCTTCGGATCTTAGTCCGGATATATTCGCTTAGCACAAAGCCTTCGGGACTTAGCCCGGACAGCATTCAATTAATCATGCACATCTAACAATAATTCATGGTACATTCATATTTCATTTTCGTTTACGAAACTCAAACATAAGGCACATATTGTCCTTGCACATTCGGCTTAATAGCCACACATAGAGCATGATTTAATCACATCGAAATTTAAGCTCTCTTACTCAAGAACTTACCTCGGGTGTTGTCGAACGATTCCGCTAGCTATTCAACCACTTTTTCCTTCCCTTTATCGGTTTTATTTCCCCTTTGCTCTTGAGCTTAATCAAACAAATAAATTGATTTCATCATTTAGGCATCAAAAGATGAACACAAGGCACTTAGCCCATATTTATACATTAGACATTAAAGTCTCATACATGCAAAAATCATGCATCAACACAACATATTAGCTAATTTCTTTGCCCTTGGCCGAATATGCATGTCCATTTTTGGGGTCGATTTCAACACTTAATACACACATATACACACTAGTAAAGCATCCTCCCCCTTTTCATCAATTTAACACATGCATTGCTCATTAACATGCAAAGTTACATTCGGCCTTAGCACACATCTTGCTAGCCGATTCTTCTCCATTTAGCAACCAATGCACATATGTGCTCACACAAAAAAAATGCTAAAAAGGAGGTTCAAGAATCATCAAGCCATCATCACATGCATCATTAACAAGCTTCATATTTTGCATGCAATGGCATTAACACAAGCTCCACCTAGGCCGAATCTTAACTCATCCTCATGCCTCATCACCACAACATCAAACATCAACCAAGAATGATTCATCCATGGTCAAGTGCCATTTCCATCACATAGCAAGATTTAGACCATGGGTTAGGTAGAACTCAAGCTAACAACTAAAACATGCATGCCTCTCATGGAACATCATCAAACATACCTTAGCCTAGCTACATGCATGGCCGACTCTCTTCACCTTTCTTCTTCTTTCCTCCTTAAAATTTTTGGCCAAGGATGAACCAAAGGATGAGAAAATTTTTCTTTGTTTTTCTTTCTAGTTTTTGGCAAGCATGAAGATGAGAAAGGATGAACAAAATTCCCCACCTTTCTCTTCTTTAGCTCACGGTAATGGGGGGACAAACACTACACACACATTTTTTTTCTTTTGTTTTCCATTTCTTTATTACCCATACTCCTTATTTTATTCTTCCACTAACAAAACATGTTTCATGACATGTTTTGCCCATCCTTCCTTGTCATGGCCGGCCACTACTCATTAGGGGGGGAATTTGACATGGAAGTCCCCCCCTTTGTCCACATGCACTAATAGGTCCTCACACATTGACCTATCACATTTTAGAATTTTCTCACATAAGTCCTATTGACTAAATTCACATGAAATCAACCAAATTGAAGCTTGAAATTTTCACACATTCATAATTACATATTCTACACAATAAGTATCACATTCAAACATTTCGGTGACTCGGTTTAGCGATCCCGAAACCACTTCCCGACTAGGGTCAACTTTGGGCTGTCACAACTCTCCCCCACTTAAGAAATTTTCGTCCCCGAAAATCTTACCGGTAAATAGGTTTGGGTATCGTTCTTTCATCGAGCTCTCGGTCTCCCAAGTTGCTTCCTTGATCCCGTGTTTGAGCCATAACACCTTTACTAGCGGAACTCTTTTGTTTCGCAACTCCTTCACTTCACGAGCTAGGATACGCATCGGTTCTTCTTCATAGCTCATGTCGACTTGAATTTCAACCTCTGATGGGCTAATTATATGCGATGGATCAGATCGATAGCGTCGAAGCATCGAAACATGAAAGACGTCATGAATCTTTTCAAGCTCCGGGGGCAAAATCAATCTATACGCAACCGGACCAACTCGTTCGGAGATTTGTACGGCCCAATGAATCTTGGGCTCAACTTGCCCTTACGGCCGAACCTGAGTATCTTTTTCCAAGGTGAAACCTTAAGGAACACTTTGTCTCCCACCTGATACTCGATGTCTTTTCGTTTCAAATCTGCGTACGATTTCTGACGATCCGTGACTACCTTCAGACTTTCACGGATTACCTTTACTTTCTGTTCAGCATCTCTAATCAAATCAACTCCGAAAATTTTGCTTTCACCGAGCTCGGTCCAAAACAATGGTGTACGGCATTTACGACCGTACAAAGCCTCGTAAGGTGCCATCTTAATACTTGATTGAAAACTATTGTTGTAAGCGAATTCAATCAAAGGTAAATACCGTTCCCATGAACTACTGAACTCGAGGATGCAACATCTCAACATATCCTCAAGTATCTGAATTATCCTCTCGGATTGACCATCGGTTTGGGGGTGAAAAGTAGTGCTAAAATGCAGCTTGGTACCCAGAGCTTCTTGCAATTTCTTCCAAAATCGTGAGGTGAATCTCGGATCTCTATCCGACACGATAGAAACAGGTGCCCCGTGTAATCTCACAATTTGATAAACGTACAATTCAGCTAGTTTCTCCAATGAAAAATCCGTACGTACGGGGATGAAATGAGCCGACTTAGTCAGTCTATCAACAATAACCCATATCGCATCCTTCTTACTTGCTGACAAGGGCAGTCCGGACACAAAGTCCATTGTGACTCGATCCCATTTCCACTCGGGTATCATGATCGGCTGGAGTAATCCTGAAGGCACTTGATGTTCTGCTTTCACTTGTTGACATATTAAACATCTCGAAACAAAGTCAGAGATGTCCCGTTTCATACCATGCCACCAAAATTGACGTTTCAAATCATTGTACATTTTCGTACTCCCCGGGTGAATTGACATTCGGCTACAATGGGCTTCGTTCAGAATCATCGAAATGAGTTCCGAATTCCTTGGAACACACAAACGATTTCTGAACCTCAAACAATCATCATCATCAATTTGAAACTCCGATTCCTCGTTCGAAAACACTTAGCCCGTTTTGCAACCAATTCATCATCGACTTTCTGAGCTTCACGAATTTGGTGAGTCAACAATGGTTTAGCTTTTAATTCAGCTACTAACACACTGTCTGGTAGAACAGACAAATGCACGTTCATCGCTCGAAAAGCAAACAATGACTTCCGGCTTAAGGCATCCGCAACCACGTTAGCCTTTCCCGGGTGGTAATCAATGACAAGCTCGTAATCTTTCAACAACTCAAGCCAACGTCTTTGTCGCAGATTCAAGTCTCGTTGAGTCATCAAATATTTGAGACTTTTGTGATCCGAAAATACATGGCACTTCTCACCAAACAGATAATGTCGCCATATTTTTAAAGCAAACACGATGGCAGCTAGTTCGAGATCATGGGTCGGATAATTCCTCTCGTGTGGCTTCAACTGTCTCGACGCATAGGCCACGACTCGACCTTCTTGCATCAATACGCAACCCAACCCAAGTAGGGATGCGTCACTATAAATGACAAACTCTTTACCTGATTCGGGTTGCACCAAAATTGGAGCTTCAGTCAAATGAGTTTTCAGTTGGTCGAAACTTTTCTGACATTTCTCCGTCCACTCGAACTTAACATCCTTCTGAAGTAGCTTCGTCATTGGTGTGGCTATCATCAAGAAACCTTTCACAAATCGTCGGTAATAACCGGTGAGCCCCAAAAAGCTCCGAACTTCAGTAACATTTCTCGGAGGTTTCCAGTCAAGTATGGCTGAAATTTTGTTCGGGTCAACTCGAATACCCGACGCGGATACCACATGACCCAAGAAGCTAACCTCTCTTAACCAGAACTCACACTTACTGAACTTAGCATATAACTGCTTATCCCGCAAAATTTGCAGCACTAGCCTCAGATGCTCAGCATGTTCGGTCTCGTCTCTTGAATAGACCAAAATGTCATCAATGAACACCACTACGAACCGATCCAAATACGGTTTGAAGATCCGATTCATCAAATCCATAAATACTGCAGGGGCATTAGTGAGCCCAAACGGCATCACTAAGAATTCGTAGTGACCATATCTCGTTCTGAAGGCAGTTTTGGGAATATCTGAATCTCGGATTCGCAACTGATAATAGCCTGATCTCAAATCTATTTTTGAGAACACTGAGGCTCCCTTCAGTTGGTCGAACAAATCATCGATGCGCGGCAACGGATATTTGTTCTTTATCGTCACTTTATTCAGCTGACGATAGTCAATGCACAACCTCATGGTTCCGTCCTTCTTTTTCACGAACAATACTGGTGCACCCCAAGGTGAGAAACTTGGTCGAGCGAAACCTCTATCCGTCAGTTCTTGCAACTGAGCTTTCAACTCCTTTAACTCGGTTGGTGCCATACGATACGGAGCTATCGAAATCGGCGTAGTCCCAGGTATAAGCTCAATACCAAACTCTACCTCCCAAACAGGTGGTAAACCCGATAATTCTTCCGGAAAAACATCCGGGTATTCACAAACCACCGGCACAGATTCGGGTTTCTTTTCTAATTCTTTGTCACCAAGTACATACGCAAGGTATGCTTCGCACCCTTTTCTTACATATTTCTGTGCCAACATTGCTGATATTACAGCTGGCATCCCCTCTAAGTCCGCAGACTCAATTCGGACTACTTCGTTATTTGCGCATCTCAAATCAATAGTCTTGCTCTTGCAATTCACAATCGCATCATGCGCGGTCAACCAATCCAAACCAAGGATAACATCAAATTCATCAAACGGCAAGAGCATCAAGTTCACCGGGAAACAGGAACCTCGAATTTCCAGGGGACATTTCTTACACACTTTGTCGACAAGCACGTAACGACTCAAGGGATTTGACACCCGAATTACGAACTCAGTAGACTCAATAGGTAAAGTCTTACTGGATGCTAAGGTTTCACATATGTAAGAATGAGTAGAACCGGGGTCAATCAAAGCAATTACATTAGTATCAAAGAGGGTGAATGTACCGGTAATAACATCAGGCGAAGAAGCATCCTCGCGGGCACGTATAGCATAAGCTCTAGCAGGCGCACGGGCTTCGGATCTGGTTATATCATCTCTAGATCCTCTCTGACCACCACCAGCATTGCCCATATTTCCAGATGGTCTACCTCGAGCAGTGGTAGCACCCGGTCTCCCACTCTGATTTGCATTCTGCCCCGACAACCTCGGGCAATCTTTAATGAAGTGGTCCACTGATCCGCATTTGTAACAGGAGCGGTCAGGAAATCTACAACTCCCCGAATGCCATTTACCGCAATATCGGCATTTCGTCCTGTCTCGACGTTCATTCCCAACACTGGCGACCGAAGTGCCTCTAAACTGGCCCGCATCATCTCGAAATCTCTTCGATGTCTGTTGAAGAGACCTCCCCGAGGTCTTTTACGAAACTCTCCAGTTCCCTCATCAACTCTTTGCTTTTCTTTTCTAAGCTCTTCGGCTTTACAAGCTCGTTCAACAAGTACCACGAACTCTTGTATTTCAAGAACGCCAACGAACATTTTTATATCTTCATTCAGCCCATCCTCGAAGCGTTTACACATAATAGCTTCGGACGAAACACATTCCCGAGCGTATTTGCTAAGTCTAACAAATTTTCGCTCGTAATCAGTAACCGACATGGAGCCTTGCTTAAGCTCAAGAAATTCCTTCCGTTTTTGATCAACAAATCTCTGACTGATATACTTTTTCCGAAACTCAGTTTGGAAAAACTCCCAAGTTACTTGCTCTCGGGGCACAATAGAAGTCAGAGTACTCCACCAATAGTAGGCAGAATTACGTAGCAAGGAGATAGCACACTTTAGGCATTCATCGGGTGTACAAGATAGCTCATCGAGTACCCGGATAGTGTTGTCCAGCCAAAATTCAGCTTGCTCGGCATCATCGCTATCCATAGCCTTAAATTCAGTAGCCCCATGTTTTCGGATTCTGTCAACTGGGGGCTTATTTGACCTTATTTGGTCCGTTACCGGTGGTATTGTAGGTGCGGGGGTAGTATTTGTCGGGAATGGAGGTTGTGGAACAGCCATATTAGTTCGAATGTATTGGTTAAACCAATCATTCATCACGCTATAGAATGCTTGTCTAGCTTCATCATTCTGATTACTAGCATTAGGTTGAGAGTCCGCCGGCACTGTCCCTTGTGCGGGAGCAGGCGCTACACTCTCAAGATCATCAGCTACTTCTCGGTCACGATCGGGATCCATTACTATAAATAAACACATTTACGATTGTCAGAAATCACCACACTATCAAGTAATCACATAAAATGGCATGTATAGCTAGACCCAAAACATTACGGTAGTCCTAGAATCGACTAAACCGTAGCTCTGATACCAATAAAATGTAACACCCCGAACCCGAGACCGACACCGGAGTCGGACACGAGATGTTAACAAACTTTGAAAATTTTTTTTTCCAGACACTGCCCAGTCTGAGTACTAGTCGCTTCAAAAATCATATCTTGAGTTTCACAACTCAAAAATCAGTTTTGTGATTTTTCCCTGAAACTAGACTCATGTCCCCACCTATGGATTTTTTTCTAGAATTTTTGGTCGGGCCAATTAGTACAGTTTATTAGTCAAAGTCTCCCATGTTACAGGGGTCGACTACACTGACCTTTTCCCATTACGACTGGGATATCTCTCTACACAGAGCTTCAATACTGATTCCGTTTGTTTCTATGGAAACTAGACTCAGAGAGGAATCCATACATATATGGTATGACCCCTAATTATCTCTGGTCAATTTATAGTGAATTTCCAAAGGCGGAACAGTGAATCCAGAAACTGTTCTGGCCCTGTTCCACAAGAACCCGAATATCTCTTACTGTACTGTTCCTATAATTGTTTCGTTACTTCCATATGAAAGTAGATTCATCAAGGTTCGATTACATAATTTATTCACTATTTAATTCCACTCCTACGAATTCTTGTGATTTTTCCAATCCACACCACTGCTGCTATCAGCTTCTGTTTTCAAAGTGAACCTTACCTAATTTGGGGTTTCATGGACCAACTAGGGCCTTGTCATACATAAGCCCACATATGATCATACTTAGCCATTCTAGTGGCTGATCATTTGCTCAACACTTCCATTCCAACATAGTTACATCATGAAACCATCTATACATTCATAAATACGAATGGTCTAATGCCATACTCCACTTCTACAAGCCATTTTCGCATGGCTGTACACTTATACATTTCATAAAGTACTCGAAAGACAACAATGGGTAGTCCTATACATGCCATAACAAAATTCAACCAAAATAGTACCCAAAAGAGCCTTTGATAGTGTGGGCGACTTCGACTTCAAGATCCCGAGTCCGATAGCTGGAGAACCAAAAATCTATAAAACAGAGGAGCAATGTAACGAGTAAGCAATTTATGCTTAGTAAGTTTGAGCAAGGAATTCCAGCATAAACAAAGAATATCACACATTTAGCTAAACGGAATATTTCATAATACGCAATTTATCGATATTAAACTTGCTTCACAACATTAACAACCCTTATGCACATACACAATAGACTAACTTAGTCGAAGGCCGATAGCTCGTTTATCAACTGAGCGAACATTTATTTGTAAGGGCTCGATTTAATTCAACACATACGTAACATATCCCCATATTGGGATGTTTTTCGAGTATTCGCTGGAATTTTACAGCAAGCTCATTCATTACCAAATCACGTACCTTCGGGATTTAACCGGATATAGCTCCTCGTTCAAATGCCTTCGGGACATAGCCCGGTTTTAGTAACTCACACCATGCCTTCGGGACGTAACCCGGATTTAACAACTCGCACGAATGCCTTCGGGACTTAACCCGGCTTTAATAACTCGCACGAATGCCCTCGGGACTTAACCCAGATTTAGTATCTCGCACAAAGGCCTTCGGATCTTAGTCCGGATATATTCGCTTAGCACAAAGCCTTCGGGACTTAGCCCGGACAGCATTCAATTAATCATGCACATCTAACAATAATTCATGGTACATTCATATTTCATTTTCGTTTACGAAACTCAAACATAAGGCACATATTGTCCTTGCACATTCGGCTTAATAGCCACACATAGAGCATGATTTAATCACATCGAAATTTAAGCTCTCTTACTCAAGAACTTACCTCGGGTGTTGTCGAACGATTCCGCTAGCTATTCAACCACTTTTTCCTTCCCTTTATCGGTTTTATTTCCCCTTTGCTCTTGAGCTTAATCAAACAAATAAATTGATTTCATCATTTAGGCATCAAAAGATGAACACAAGGCACTTAGCCCATATTTATACATTAGACATTAAAGTCTCATACATGCAAAAATCATGCATCAACACAACATATTAGCTAATTTCTTTGCCCTTGGCCGAATATGCATGTCCATTTTTGGGGTCGATTTCAACACTTAATACACACATATACACACTAGTAAAGCATCCTCCCCCTTTTCATCAATTTAACACATGCATTGCTCATTAACATGCAAAGTTACATTCGGCCTTAGCACACATCTTGCTAGCCGATTCTTCTCCATTTAGCAACCAATGCACATATGTGCTCACACAAAAAAAATGCTAAAAAGGAGGTTCAAGAATCATCAAGCCATCATCACATGCATCATTAACAAGCTTCATATTTTGCATGCAATGGCATTAACACAATCTCCACCTAGGCCGAATCTTAACTCATCCTCATGCCTCATCACCACAACATCAAACATCAACCAAGAATGATTCATCCATGGTCAAGTGCCATTTCCATCACATAGCAAGATTTAGACCATGGGTTAGGTAGAACTCAAGCTAACAACTAAAACTGCATGCCTCTCATGGAACATCATCAAACATACCTTAGCCTAGCTACATGCATGGCCGAATCTCTTCATCTTTCTTCTTCTTTCCTCCTTAAAATTTTGGCCAAGGATGAACCAAAGGATGAGAAAATTTTTCTTTGTTTTTCTTTCTAGTTTTTGGCAAGCATGAAGATGAGGAAAGGATGAACAAAATTCCCCCCTTTCTCTTCTTTAGCTCACGGCAATGGGGGGACAAACACTACACACACATTTTTTTTCTTTTGTTTTCCATTTCTTTATTACCCATACTCCTTATTTTATTCTTCCACTAACAAAACATGTTTCATGACATGTTTTGCCCATCCTTCCTTGTCATGGCCGGCCACTACTCATTAGGGGGGGAATTTGACATGCAAGTCCCCCCCTTTGTCCACATGCACTAATAGGTCCTCACACATTGACCTATCACATTTTAGAATTTTCTCACATAAGTCCTATTGACTAAATTCACATGAAATCAACCAAATTGAAGCTTGAAATTTTCACACATTCATAATTACATATTCTACACAATAAGTATCACATTCAAACATTTCGGTGACTCGGTTTAGCGGTCCCGAAACCACTTCCTGACTAGGGTCAACTTTGGGCTGTCACAATATCACATAACAAGTAAGTTAAACATCGCATACTCCAACGACAACTTGGCCAAAGCCTAAGCATTTACACCAAACATGTTAGTCATATAAGCATATAGCATAAGCAACTTAATCATGGATGATCACAACATTTAATTATGTATCATAAGCATATACCATCCATCTCAACTTTCATTAGAGCATGTATCACCAGTTCAATTCAAATCACATGTGTTCATGTCTTAGTTCGTATCAAACTCTTTCCACTTTTTTTTTATCATGCCCATTGAACCATTTATGATACTGTTGGATACCCGGGATAGCTCACACATAGTGTGCTAACTCATATAACTGTAATTCGTCAATCCTTGTACATGTATGTTCACATAAGCTGTAAATCAGAATTCTCACATGAGCTGTGGGTTGAAACGTAGGTACATGATGCTGCTCACACAAGCTGTGGACATTCAAGACCAGTAGGACATTCAAGAAAACCCTAATGACATGTCATTTGTATCTTACGAATTCCTAAGGTTCAAACGGGGCTCGATATTTGACGTAACATCATTTGATATTGATATGACCCGCCCCCGGGAACGGCTATTGTTTCAGCCTACAAGCGAGGCTCGTCGTGTTTGCAAGCTGGATGTAGCTCAATTTTATTTTGCGGAGCTTCATTTAGCTCGTTTCCAGCTCTTTACAAGCTCAATGAGCTCGAACTAGCTCAATAAACTCATTTTAGTTTTCTTTAGTTTTGCATTTTTATTTTGCTGGAATAAATTTTAGTTAATTTAGTTTAAGCTAATTAACTAATTTAACTAGCTGTTAATTGTGTCTTTAAGTCATTTAATGTGTCTTATTATTTTCGGCATTAATAAGTTGAGTTAATTAATTTGTCTTGATCTAGTTAAATTAAAGATGTCTTGATTTTATTTAGTTTGTCTAAATTTATACATGCATTAAATCTGTCCAGCTGAATTTATGTGTCATGTTTATTAATATTCAAGTTGTCACAATGTTAATTAGGATGTTCACATTATGTTTTTAATTAAGTTCATTTGTGTTATGTAGGTGCACCCGAATTTGAAGATACATTGGGCAGATTCATGCATGTAGATTCAATGAATGTGAAGGTGCATGTGCAACTGGTTTAATGCATTAAAGTTGATTAATTTTAGTGTTTTTTCAAGGCAACTATTCGGCCAAAAGTGTCCAAGTTGTTCATCCCTCCAAGCTTGGCCGATTCTCTTCTCAAGGGGGCATAAAGGCTGTTCACACCATGGCTGTTCAGTTCAGCCATGTTCACACCATGGGGACTCTTCAAAACCGTCCATTCACACCCCAAAAAGGCTGCTCAATTTCTCTTTTAATGCTGGTCATTTTTCATCAAGAGTTGCCTAATGAATGAGTCAATTAAACTCATTAGGTGAACTTGGCTGCTACATGAATCTCTGAAATTCATTTGATCAATTTGGAAGCTTTAATTTTGGTCACCATTCAGCCGAATCTACATTGGCCAATATACATGGATTTAAGCTGAAGTTATTTCAATGTTTGTGATAGAAGAATGCGCGCGGACCAAGATCGAGTTGCCAAGTCACGGGGAACTCCTACAAAAACTCTAATGAACAGATCTGAAATCAAACAAAGAACGAGATTAAATCTGGAAAATTAAAATCTGGAATAAGAACTCTAAAAAAATCAGCAAGATCTAATCAAGAAACGAAACACTTATGAAAGAGGTTTCTTGAAACCAAGAACACGAAATTGATTCCCAAGAATGAACTCCCACAAGCCGAATCTGTCAAAGAACACCAAATCAGCAAGCAAATTAGATCGACCAGAATTTCTTGAAACAAATTAGGGTTATGCGTCAATGAGAAAGAAAGAAATTGAAGGCATAAAACGGCTATTGAGGTTGAGAAAGCGAGGGCGATCTGCTCAATTGACCACCACGAAAGTTTCCCCTAAGTTTCCACAACCAAATTCACCCAAGAAGAATAAGTGTGAATTCGGCAAGAACCCTATAATTTGGGGATTTGGGCTGATTGTCGAACTCCAGCAAAAAGTGAAATTGATCAATTCTTTAAGATAAACGAGGGTTGGAAACACAAATAAAACAACAAATAGATTAGAATTGAGATTCGGCACAAGTAGGATTAAATAAAAGAAATTGAATAGCAAAAATTAAACGATAAGTCCTAAAGATCCTTGAAATCCCGAAAGATTTCACAAATCTCTTCAAACGGCTCTAATCTCCCCTCCAAAGAATATCGATGGCAAGAAGAAGGTTGAATATGGCTCCCACAATCAAGAGGTTGTTAAAACAACTTCTAAAGAAAGCTCAAGAGAGAATTCTTGGAGAAAACCCCAAAGAAAATTCTGCACTCTAACAAACTGAAATTTAATGTATTGAATGATAATAAGATGTGTTTACAAAGGGTGGCTGGCCAATGCTTATATAGGCCTCCAACAAATCCTAATCTCACAAGTAACTAATAAAAAATTAAACCTAATTAATAAAATAACAAGGTAAATTCGGCCATGCACTTATATGGGCTGTTTTGGGCCGAATTTTACATGTAATGCTCCTAAAGATTAAAAAATTAAATTAAACAAGTAAGATGTTTACAAATTGGGCCCTTTGACATTTTGGCCTGATTTTCAACTAAGTATGAAGAAATTTCTTGATTGGGCTAGATTTTGGTTATTGGGCCTCGCCTTCAAGAATTTGGGCTCGTGATCTATCTCCTACCAAAATTGGGTCGTTGACGCTCGTAATGGAGATCCAATGCGTTTTGGCTGCAAGATTTGGTTTCTTGGACCAAGATTTCCAAGATTTGAAATCTTGATTTTCTTGATTCTTGAAATCTCTTCGAACAGTAAAATTGGGCCAAGATTCGGTTTCTTGATTTTCTTGAAAACAAGAAAGTGAATCTTGATTTTCTTATTCTCTCGTGTGTATGCATCTAAGGCCTTGCTAACAAGCTCTTGAATGGTCCCATTTAGTTTGGACCGTATTTGTCGGGCCTTTGATCTCGTTATTGGGCCTTGTGGCAATTTGAGCCCATCACGTTCTTGAACTTGGATTGGGCCTTTATGACTCGTATCATTCCCCCTCCTCAAAAAGATTCGTCCTCGAATCTGAAAAATCAAATGGGAACAAGTCAGCCACATTAAAAGTAGAACTTACATTGTTTCACCAGGTAGATCAATTTTATAGGCATTATCGTTGATCCCCTCGAGTACTTGGAAAGGCCCATCGCCCCTTGGGTCCAACTTAGTCTTCCTTTTTGTAGGAAATCGTTCTTTCCTCAAATGGACCCAAACCCAATCTCCGGGTTCTAACAACCCGTTTGCACCCCTTGTTTTCTTTGTTGGTGTTGGTGTCATTTGTTTTGGCTATTCGCTGTCTAGCCTTCTCATGTAAGGATTTCACCAACTCAGCTTTCTGTTCGCCATCTAAATTCATAACGTGTTCAAGAGGTAATGGCGCAAGATCAAGTACTGTTAGTGGGTTAAAACCATAAATTTAACCATAAACAAGTTCAAATGGGGAATAACTAGTTGTAGAATGAATAGATCTATTATATGCAAATTCAACAAATGGTGGGCATTCTTCCCAATTTCTAATGTTCTTTCCCACAACAGCTCGTAATAAAGTCCCTAAGATTCGATTAACTACTTC
This sequence comes from Gossypium hirsutum, assembly GCF_007990345.1. NCBI lineage: Eukaryota > Viridiplantae > Streptophyta > Magnoliopsida > Malvales > Malvaceae > Gossypium > Gossypium hirsutum. The sequence goes on along the minus strand of NC_053446.1, from coordinate 38,778,977 downwards.
AGTTTGACCATCAGTTTGGGGGTGACATGTAGTAGAATAAAGCAATTTAGTACCAAGCTTACCGTACAATACCTTCCAAAAGTGGCTAAGGAATTTGACATCTCTATCAGAAACAATTGTTTTAGGGATACCATGAAGTCTTACCACTTCTTTAAAGAATAAGTCTGCCACATGTGTAGCATCATCTATTTTGTGACAAGGAATAAAATGTGACATCTTTGAAAACCTGTCAACAACAACAAATATACTATCTCTTCCTTTTTTTGTTCGAGGCAAACCTAAAATAAAATCCATGGATAAATCTACCCAAGGTGAAGTAGGAATCGGTAGAGGAGTGTAAAGGCCATGAGGCATTACCTTAGATTTTGCTTGTTTGCATGTAATGCACTTGGAACATACATTTTCCACATCCTTCTTCATATGTGGCCAATGGAAGTGTTCTTGCAATATGTCTAGCATTTTGGCCACTCCAAATTGTCCCATTAATCCCCCACTATGGGCTTCATGAATCAACAATTCTCTCATGGAACACTTTGGTATGCATAACCTGTTTAAACGAAAAAGAAAGCCATCTACAAGATAAAATTTTTCAAAAGCAGTATGTCCACAATTCTTATAGATATGGATGAAATCAATATCATCATCATATAACTCTTTAATATGTTCAAACCCTAAGACTTTAGCATTCAATGTAGTTATTAAAGTATATCGTCTAGACAAAGCATCTGCGACTACATTATCTTTACCTGTTTTATATTGAATCACATAAGAGAATGTTTCAATGAATTCTACCCATCGGGCATGTCTTTTACTCAACTTACCTTGTCCCTTTAACCATTTAAGAGACTCATGATCTGTATGTATGACAAACTCATTAGGCAGCAAATAATGTTGCCATACTTGAAGTGCACGAACTAATGCCAATAGTTCTTTGTCATAAGTCGAGTAATTTAATTGTGCACTGTAACACCCCGAACCCGAGGCCGTCGCCGGAGTCGAACACGAGGTGTTAACAGACTTCAAACCACTTATTAAAATTTTTCCAGACAAGCTGTCAATCTGCGTACTAGTCGCTTTAAAAATCATATCTTGAGCTCTGGAACTCAAAATCCAGTTCCGTGAATTTTCCCTGAAACTAGACTCATATTCCCATCTACATATTTTTTTATTTTATTTATTAAATCCCATAACCCAATATCAATTCCAACAAATATTTTTCCCATCATCAACCCACCTTGGCCGGCCACTCTAAGGAAAATTGGGCAATTTGACATGCAAGTCCACCTTTGTGTTGACATGCACTAATAAGCCCCTTTAAAATTAACCTATCATTTTTCACCATGTCTCATGTTGATCCCTATTTAATAATTCCTCATACAATTGGCAAAATTAAGGCATGAAACTTCCACATATGCATGTACACACATAATAAACATAGAATATAACAATTAATTATCTTCATAACTCGGTTTTGTGGTCCCGAAACCACTTCCCGACTAGGGTAAATTTTTGGGCTGTTACAACTCTCCCCCACTTAAGAAATTTTCGTCCCCGAAAATCTTACCGGTAAATAGGTTTGGGTATCGTTCTTTCATCGAGCTCTCGGTTTCCCAAGTAGCTTCCTCGATCCCATGTTTGAGCCATAACACCTTCACTAACGGAACCCTTTTGTTTCGCAACTCCTTCACTTCACAAGCTAGGATACGTATCGGTTCTTCTTCATAACTCATATCGGCTTGAATTTCAACCTCTGATGGGCTAATTATATGCGATGGATCAGATCGATAGCGTCGAAGCATCGAAACATGAAAGACATCGTGAATCTTTTCAAGCTCAGGGGGCAAAATCAATCTATACGCAACTAGCCCCACTCGTTCGGAGATTTCGTACGGCCCAATGAATCTCGGGCTCAACTTGCCCTTACGGCCAAACCTAAGTACCTTTTTCCAAGGCAAAACTTTAAGGAACACTTTATCCCCCACCTGATATTCAATGTCCTTTCGTTTCAGATCCGCATACGATTTCTGACGATCTGTGGCTGCCTTCAGACTTTCGCGGATTACCTTTACTTTCTGTTCGGCATCTTTAATCAAATCAACTCCGAAAACTTTACTTTCACCGAGCTCGGTCCAAAACAATGGTGTACGGCATTTACGACCGTACAAAGCCTCGTAAGGTGCCATCTTAATACTTGATTGAAAAATATTGTTGTAAGCGAATTCAATCAAAGGTACATACCGTTCCCATGAACCACTAAACTCAAGGATGCAGCATCTCAGCATATCCTCGAGTATCTGAATTATCCGCTCGGATTGACCATCGGTTTGGGGATGAAAAGCGGTGCTAAAATGCAGCTTGGTACCCAAAGCTTCTTGCAATTTCTTCCAAAATCGCGAGGTGAATCTCGGATCTCTATCCGACACGATAGAAATAGGTACTCCATGTAATCTCACAATCTGAGAAATATACAATTTGGCTAGTTTATCCAATGAAAAATCCGTACATACAGGGATAAAGTGAGCCGACTTAGTCAGTCTATCGACAACAACCCAAATCGCATCTTTCTTACTCGTCGACAATGGTAACCCAGATACAAAATCCATCGTGACTCGATCCCATTTCCATTCAGGTATCATGATTGGCTGAAGTAATCCCGAAGGCACTTGATGTTCCGCTTTCACTTGTTGACATATTAAACACCTTAAAACAAATTCCGAAATGTCTCGTTTCATGCCCGGCCACCAAAATTGACGTTTTAGATCGTTGTACATTTTAGTACTACCCGGGTGGATAGACATTCGGCCACTATGAGCCTCATTCAAAATCATCGAAATAAGTTCCGAATTCCTTGGAACACACAAATGACTTCTGAACCTCAAACAATCATCATCATCCATTTGAAACTCCGATTCCTTGTTCGGAACACACTCAGCCCGTTTTGCAACCAATTCATCATCAACTTTCTGGGCTTCACGAATTTGATGAATCAATAATGGTTTGGCTTTTAATTCAGCTACTAACACATTGTCGGGTAGAACAGACAAGTGCACATTCATCGCTCGTAAAGCAAACAACGATTTCCGGCTTAAGGCGTCCGCAACCACATTAGCCTTTCCCGGGTGGTAATCAATGGCAAGCTCGTAATCTTTCAACAACTCAAGCCAACGTCTTTGTCGCAGATTTAGGTCTCTTTGAGTCATCAAATATTTGAGACTTTTGTGATCCGAAAATACATGGCACTTTTCGCCAAACAAATAATGTCGCCATATTTTCAAAGCAAATACGATGGCGGCTAGCTCGAGATCATGGGTGGGATAATTTCTCTCGTGTGGCTTCAATTGTCTAGACGCATAGGCCACAACTCGACCTTCTTGCATCAATACGCAACCCAACCCGAGTAGGGATGCGTCACTATAAATGACAAACTCTTTGCCTGATTCGGGTTGCACTAAAATTGGAGCTTCAGTCAAATGAGTTTTCAGTTGATCGAAGCCTTTCTAACATTTCTCCGTCCATTCGAACTTAGCATCCTTTTGAAGTAGCTTCGTCATTGGTGTGGCTATCATCGAGAAACCTTTGACAAATCGTCGGTAATAACCGGCGAGTCCCAAAAAGCTCTGAACCTCAATAATATTTCTCGGAGGTTTCCAGTTAAGTATGGCTGAGATTTTGTTCGGGTCAACTCGAATACGCGATGCGGATACCACATGACCCAAGAAGCTAACCTCTCTTAACCAGAACTCACACTTACTGAACTTAGCATATAACTTCTTATCCCGCAAAACTTGCAACATTAATCTCAAGTGTTCAGCATGTTCGATCTCATCTCTTGAATAGACCAAGATGTCATCAATGAACACAACTACGAACCGATCCAAATATGGTCTGAAGATCCGATTCATCAAATCCATAAATACTGCAGGGGCATTAGTGAGCCCAAACGGCATCACTAAGAACTCGTAGTGACGTACCTCGTTCTGAAAGCAGTTTTGGGTATGTCCGAATCTCGAATTCGTAACTGATAATAGCCCGATCTCAAATCTATTTTGAGAACACTGAGGCTCCCTTCAGTTGGTCGAACAAATCATCGATGCGCGGCAACGGATATTTGTTCTTTATCGTCACTTTATTCAGTTGACGATAGTCAATGCACAACCTCATGGTTCCGTCCTTCTTTTTCACGAACAATACTGGTGCACCCCAAGGTGAGAAACTTGGTCGAGCAAAACCTCTATCCGTCAATTCTTGCAACTGAGCTTTCAACTCTTTTAACTCGGTTGGTGCCATATGATACGGAGCTATCGAAATTGGCGTAGTTCCAGGTACAAGCTCAATACCAAACTCTATCTCCCGAACAGGTGGCAAACCCGGTAACTCTTCAGGAAAAACATCCGGGTATTCACAAACCACCGGCACAGATTCGGGTTTCTTTTCTAACTCTTTGTCATCAAGTACATATGCAAGGTATGCTTCGCACCCTTTTCTCACATATTTCTGGGCCAACATTGCTGATATTACAGCTGGCAACCCCCTTAAGTCCGCAGACTCAACTCGGATTATCTCGTTATTTGCGCACCTCAAATCAATAGTCTTGCTTTTGCAATTCACAACCGCATCATGCGCGGTCAACCAATCCAAACCAAGAATAACATCAAATTCGTCAAACGGCAAAAGCATCAAATCGGCCGGAAAACAGGATTCTAGGATTATTAGAGGGCATCTCTTACACACTTTATCAACAAATACGCATTGACCCAAAGGGTTTGACACTCGAATTACGAACTCAGTAGACTCAACAGGTAGAGTCTTACTGGATGCAAAGGTTTCGCATACATATGAATGAGTAGAGCCAGGGTCAATCAATGCAATCACATTAGTATCAAAGAGAGTGAAGGTACCAATGATGACGTCAGGGGAGGATGCCTCCTCTCGTGCGCGGATGGCATAAGCTCTAGCAGGAGTACGGTTCTCGGCTCGAACAGCCGTATCAGAGGCCCCTCTCTGACTACCACCCCTACCTCCCAAAATTCTCGGTGGTCTACCTCTAGTTGTCACTCCACTAGGTCTTACACCTTGAATCTTATTCTTCTCATCAAGCTTCGTGCAATCTCTAATGAAGTGGTCCTTCGAACCGCATCCGTAACAGGCCCTGTTAGTAGACTTACCCCAACATTCACCTAGGTGTCGTCTTCCGCATTGGGGACATTCAGGTTTCTCTAGACGATTATTGCCCACACTAGCTACCGAAGTAGCTCGGGAGCCCGTCGATGGTTTTGCTCTGACGGAAATTCCCGCAGTCGTCCTCGACTTATTAGTGTCCTCCTTGAACTTCTTTACAGCTGAGAACGGAGCTTTACCCGTCGATCTTTTACGATAGTCTCTAGCTTCAAATTCAGCCTTCTTCTTCTCCTTTCCAAGTTCTTCCGCCTTGCAGGCTCGTTCGACTAGTGTTACGAATTCTTTTATTTCCAAAATACCCATTAGTAGCTTTAAATCTTTATTCAATCCTTCTTCGAATCTTTTGCACATAGCAACCTCATCAGCTACACACTCCCGGGCATACCTACTGAGTCTCACGAATTCATGTTCGTATTCAGATACTGTCATACGGCCTTGCTTGAGTTCCAAGAATTCCTTACGCTTTTGATCAATGAACCGTTGGCTAATATATTTCTTTCGAAATTTCGTCTGAAAGAAGTCCCAAGTTACTCGTTCGTTCGGGACTATGGAAATCAAGGTCCTCCACCAATAGTAGGCTGAGTCTCGCAACAAAGATACAACACACTTTAGACATTCATCAGGTGTGCATGGCAGTTCATCGAACACCCGAACGGTGTTATCAAGCCAGAACTCGGCCCTTTCAGCATCATCAGTAACTATGGCCCTGAACTCCTCAGCCCCGCGCTTCCTAATCAAGTCTACAGGTGGCTTACTCAGCCTCACAGGATCAGTAACTGATGGCATTACTGGCTCCGGGGGTGGATTATTCAAATTCGGGAATTGTTGGACAGCCGGATTGGTTCGGGCATACTGCGCGACCCACTCATTCATCATGGTAAAGAAGGCTTGTTTAGCCCCCTCACCTTGATTATTCGCAGATGACTGAGGTTCAATAGGCGGTATCCCTTGTGCAGGAGCAGCCGCTACACTTTCAATGTCATCCGCTAAGATTCTTTCTACACCGGGATCCATTTACTAATCAAAACATAAATTTTAACCGTCAGAAGTCATCACACAGTTAAACATTAACATTCGGCATGTATAGCTAGACTCATACGTGCTATGGTAGTCCTAGAACTGACTAAACCATAGCTCTGATACCAATCAAATGTAACACCCCGAACCCGAGGCCGTCGCCGGAGTCGAACACGAGGTGTTAACAGACTTCAAACCACTTATTAAAATTTTTCCAGACAAGCTGTTAATCTGCGTACTAGTCGCTTTAAAAATCATATCTTGAGCTCTGGAACTCAAAATCCAGTTCCGTGAATTTTCCCTGAAACTAGACTCATATTCCCATCTACATATTTTTTTCTTTTATTTATTAAATCCCATAACCCAATATCAATTTCAACAAATATTTTGCCCATCATCAACCCACCTTGGTCGGCCACTATAAGGAAAATTGGGCAATTTGACATGCAAGTCCACCTTTGTGTTGACATGCACTAATAAGCCCCTTTAAAATTAACCTATCATTTTTCACCATGTCTCATGTTGATCCCTATTTAATAATTCCTCATGCAATTGGCAAAATTAAGGCATGAAACTTCCACATATGCATGTACACACATAATAAACATAGAATATAACAATTAATTATCTTCATAACTCGGTTTTGTGGTCCCGAAACCACTTCCCGACTAGGGTAAATTTTTGGGCTGTTACATCCACCGTTCAATTTCTCACTAAAATAAGCAATAGGTTGCTTATCTTGCATTAAAACGGCGCCGATTCCAATTCCTGAAGCATTACACTCAAGTTCAAAAGTTTAGCAAAATCAGATAATTTAAGCAAAGGAGCAGAACATAACTTAGCTTTTAGAGTTTGAAAGGCCTTTTCTTGGGTTTCACCCCATTTGAAACCCATTGATTTCTTTATAACCTCTGTAAATGGGGCAACAATAGTAGAGAAATCTTTCACAAATCGTCTATAAAAACTAGCTAAACCATGGAAAGATCTCACCTCAGTTACCGATTTAGGAGTCGGCCATTCCTTAATTGCCTTGACTTTGTCCTCGTCGACATGAATACCTTGAGCACTAACTATGAAACCTAAGAATATTAGTTTATCACAACAGAATGTGCATTTATCAAGGTTTACAAATAATTTTTCAGTTCGCAGAATATCCAAAACGGTTCTAACATGGAAAACATGATCATCTAATGACTTGGAGTAAATTAAAATATCATCAAAGTAAACTACTACAAATTTACCCAAGTGAAGCCTTAAAACATGATTCATTAATCTCATAAATGTACTAGGTGCATTAGTAAGGCCGAAAGGCATAACTAACCATTCATACAATCCAAATTTTGTTTTAAAAGCTGTTTTCCATTCATCCCCTTCCCTCATTCGAATTTGATGATAACCGCTTTTTAAATCAATTTTTGTAAATATTATTGAACCATGTAATTCATCAAGCATATCATCAAGTCTAGGGATTGGGTGTCGATACTTTACCGTTATCTTGTTGATTGGGCGACAATCAACACACATACGAAACGTACCATCTTTCTTTGGCACCAATAAGACAGGAACAGCACAAGGACTTAGGCTCTCACGAATGTACCCTTTGTCTAGTAATTCCTCAACTTGCCTTTGCAATTCCTTTGTCTCCTCGGGATTGCATCTATAGGCTGGTCGATTTGGGATTGAAGCTCCGGGTACTAAGTCAATTTGATGTTCTATCCCTCGTAAAGGTGGTAAACCTTTAGGGGCCTCACTAAAAACATCCTCATAATCCTGGAAAAGAGATTGAAACACACTAGGCAAATTTTCGTTAATGTTAGATAAAGATAAATAATTTTGCCTAAACCTCACAAGGATACAAGGCTGTTTATTAAGTAGGGCTCTCTTCACATCTTTTTTTGTTGCCAAAAGATTTTTTTTGCTCATTTTACCACTAGAGGGTTCACTCACCTTTGGGCTTTTTAAGTTTTGACTTTTTCCACTACTATTAGCCTCTTTTCTCTCTGTCTTTTGTACTTGCTCTTTCTCCCTTACCCCCTCACAAAATTTTATCATCCTCAATTGATCTTTATAGACATAAGTAGGATTTAAAGGAGCAAAAGTGAATTTCTTACCTTTAAATACAAGGGAGTATCGATTAAGTTTACCTTGGTGTGTAACATCGCGATCAAATTGCCAAGGTCGTCCAAGGAGCAAGTGTGCCGCATGCATTGGGACTACATCACACCATAGTTCATCCTCATAATTGCCGAGTTTAAAAGTGACCAAGGACTGTTTCGTAACTTTAAATTCGGAACATTCATTAAGCCACTGAAGGTGATATGGCTTAGGGTGTTTGGTGCAAGGCAACTTTAAAGAATCAACCAAATAGCTACTCATCACATTTGAGCAACTACCACTATCAATAATGAGTGAACATAAGTTACCTTTAATAAAACACCGAGAATGGAAAATATTGGCCCTTTGGCTATCATCATCTTTCATCTGAATGTTAAGGGTTCGACGAACTACAAGGCATTGAAAATCAGCAAAGTCCCCTTCTCTAGGTGGTTCAACCAACTCTTCGCCATTATCACTGTCATCAACAAGTTCTGGCATATCTGGATCTGTTTTATCAGAGTCAGAAGTATACTCACCATTATCTTTTAGAAGAAGGAATCTCGTGTTAGGGCATTCCCTACTATAATGACCACGCCCTTTGCACTTAAAACATTCAACCTCACGAGTCCTCTTCACACTCGAATCACCTAAATTGGGCTGCTTAGAAGGTGTTTGCATTTTAATAGGAGCCCCTTTTTTCCAATCTGACTGCTTGTTACTCAAAGAAGACTTTTAGTAACAAAAGGTGGTTTTGAACTCTTAAAATCAGAATTGGAATTGTTACATCGGTAATATTGTGAAGTAGAGAATGACCCAAACCTTTGTTCCTTTAATTGTTGCTCGATCTCAATGGCTTTGTGAACTGCTTCTTCCAAATCAATGTAAGTTGTAGCCTCAATGTATTAGCTATCGGCCTATTCAAACCATCAATGAATCGAACCATAGTTGTTTCTTCATCCTCCTCCACGTTAGCTCTCTGAATGAGCATCTCCATCTCTTTAAAATATTCATCCACTGTCCTACTACCTTGGATAAGTCTTCTCAGCTTTGTTTTAATTTCTCTATAGTAGTGAGGTGGAATAAACCTTTTACGCATAATCTATTTCAACTCATCCCATGTCGAAATCTCACCTTCATAATTCCGATGGCGGTTTACCCCAAGTTGAGTCCACCAACTTAATGCATAATCAGAAAATTCCAGTGTTGCTAACGCTACCTTTTCATCATCCGGACATTTATAATACCGAAACATAAGTTCAATATTAGATCCCCATTCACAATAAGCGTCAGGATCATTCTTACCACGAAATTGGGGAATTGTGAATTTCGGTTTTGCCAAAGAAGGTTGCCCACGATCATGAAAATCATCATCCATTCTAGTGACACGTCGAGGGCCGCGCCTCTGGGGTTGGTTATCCCTATCTTCTTTGATTGGATCTCGATATTGAGGTTCTTGATTCAATCGCACCTCATTGATGGTAGCAGTCAAAGCTCGAAGAGTAGTAGCCTGTTCATCCAACTGTTGTTGGAATTTTTTAAATATGTCACCATTATTATCACCTGTAAACATTTTTTTAAAACCTGCAAAACACTCAACACTCAAAAATAAAAGTTATCAAACCTCACCGTTAATCACTCAAAAAGAAAAAATCAAATTCTCAATGAGGTCGAATTCAATCTTGTGAGTTCTTTATCAGAGTTTATATCAACCAATTAGAGAGTGTGAACCAAACTACCAAAGAACTAATTTGCACTGGGATGCCAAAAACTGACGAGACACCAATTGATTCGTGTTGCACCGAGGAAGAAGTTGTGCACACATGTAAATCCTACTAACACAAGAAACAAGAAGGTGTTAGATAACGTAACGGAAGAATAAAAGCAAACAAATGAAAACCTACAGCTAAGAGTCAATAAAAAATTGCTAAAACCAGAAAACCTGAAAAACTGCGGAGTAACTTGACAACTTCGTTCGAGGTGTTCCTGATCTCAAAAAATCATGAAATTAAATATGGAATGTCCTTAAATATTGAATTTTTAATCTGGAAAGTTTGGGCACCAAATTCAACCCGCTGAATCTTATTTTTTAAAATTTTATTGAATTTCGTATTTTTTGATTTTTTTGACTTTTTTGACTGATTTTTTTGCGGGATTAATTTTTTTATATTCTATCACAGTGCCAAAAATATGTATGTAAAATTTCAGATCAATCGAACAATGTTTACCCAATCAGATGAATTTTTTTTGAACAATTTTTCTGGGTAAAACTGCTGTTTGTGCTTTAAAAAATAGAGATCAGTTTAGAAATCCACCAAGAACACCCAAAACGCCCAAAATCTGATACCAAATGATAGAAGAATGCGCGTGGACCAAGATCGAGTTGCCAAGTCACGGGAAACTCCTACGAAAACTCTAACGATCAGATCTGAAATCAAACAAAGAACGAGATTAAATCTGGAAAATTAAAATCTGGAATAAGAACCCTAAAAAAATTAGCAAGATCTAATCAAGAAACGAAACACTTATGAAAGAGGTTTATTGAAACCAAGAACACGAAATTGATTCCCAAGAATGAACTCCCACAAGCTGAATCTGTCAAAGAACACCAAATCATCAAGCAAATTAGATCGACCAGAATTTCTTGAAACAAATTAGGGTTTATGCGTCAATGAGAAAGAAAGAAATTGAAGGCATAAAACGGCTATTGAGGTTGAGAAAGTGAGGGCGATCTGCTCAATTGACCACCACGAAAGTTTCCCCTAAGTTTCCACAACCAAATTCACCCAAGAAGAATAAGTGTGAATTCGGCAAGAACCCTAGAATTTGGGGATTTAGGGCTGATTGTCGAACTCCAGCAAAAAGTGAAATTGATCAATTCTTTAAGATAAACGAGGGCTGGAAACACAAATAAAACAACAAATAGATTAGAATTGAGATTCGGCACAAGTAGAATTAAAATAAAGAAATTGAATAGCAAAAATTAAAGGATAAGTCCTAAAGATCCTTGAAATCCCGAAAGATTTCACAAATCTCTTCAAACGGCTCTAATCTCCCCTCCAAAGAATATCGATGGCAAGAAGAAGGTTGAAGATGGCTCCCACAATCAAGAGATTGTTAAAACAACTTCTAAAGAAAGCTCAAGAGAGAATTCTTGGAGAAAACCCCAAAGAAAATTCTGCACTCTAACAAACTGAAATTTAATGTATTGAATGATAATAAGATGTGTTTACAAAGGGTGGCTGGCCAATGCTTATATAGGCCTCCAACAAATCCTAATCTCACAAGTAACTAATAAAAATTAAACCTAATTAATAAAATAGCAAGGTAAATTCGGCCATGCACTTATATGGGCTGTTTTGGGCCGAATTTTACATGTAATGCTCCTAAAGATTAAAAAATTAAATTAAACAAGTAAGATGTTTACAAATTGGGCCCTTTGACATTTTGGCCTGATTTTCAACTAAGTATGAAGAAATTTCTTGATTGGGCTGGATTTTGGTTATTGGGCCTCGCCTTCAAGAATTTGGGCTCGTGATCCATCTCCTACCAAAATTGGGTCGTTGACGCTCGTAATGGAGATCCAATGCGTTTTGGCTGCAAGATTTGGTTTCTTGGACCAAGATTTCCAAGATTTGAAATCTTGATTTTCTTGATTCTTGAAATCTCTTCGAACAGCAAAATTGGGCCAAGATTCGATTTCTTGATTTTCTTAAAAGCAAGAAAGTGAATCTTGATTTTCTTGTTCTCTCATGTATGCGTCTAAGGCATTGCTAACAAGCTCTTGAATGGTCCCATTTAGTTTGGACGCATTTGTCGGGCCTTTGATCTCGTTATTGGGCCTTGTGGCAATTTGAGCCCATCACGTTCTTGAACTTGGATTGGGCCTTTATGACTCGTATCAGTTTGCTTAGATATTAAGTCTTGAACTTGTCTATTCGGCTACTAGTCACTCAAGCTATAAATAGTTGTTGAATTTCTTGTAAAGGGACTTTTGCCATTTTGATTATTGAATTAAGTATTTTGTGAGGAATTCTTCTCTCAATTTCGTCCAAAGACTTAGTTGGCTTATCTACTAGTTAGTGGTGTCAACCTTTGTTCTTTGCATCCCGAACTTATCACTTTCACCTAAAGTGTGGCGTTCATTTGATACCGAGGTTCCTATCTTTGATAGATAGTGGGTCGAGGTCCTTTTTACATCTATTTTCATCCACCTTAAAGATTCGGGTCAACATTTTTCCTTAGTGTTGGTTCATTCTTGTTTTTTAAGCTTTTCTTTCCATTTCACCTTAAACCGAAAATTCCATACCTTTAATATTTGTTTTCTTTCTTTCTTAGCCGAAATACCTTACCAATTGTTTCCTTTTAACCTTAAATGAACCATAAACACCTTCATTGAACAAATATAACTCTTTGATTCAAGACGAACGAAACTTCATCGTTAGGACGATCGGGCAAAGAAAATGACTCGGATTCATCTACGAGGCCAGGGTCGTATCAGATATGCAAATGGTATATAGATGTTTAATTATAAGCACATAAATATAATTACATGAACTTACCTCGACGATTAAACGTAGACACAAAGGCGATTATTCCAAAACTTTATCTTTGCCCTAATCTAAAGCCATACTAAGTTTTTCTTAATCTAAATGAATAAATAAACTCAATTCAATACTTATCCTATTTAATTCAATCCAAATTCATATTTTAGCAAAATTACATTTTTACCCATATAATTTTGAATTCATTTCAATTTAGTCTCTGGCTCATAAAAATGAAAATTCATGCAATTCATCATTAACCCACTATAGCTGAATTTCATATAGGTCCCTAGCAAGCCCTATATTTCATTTATTTTAGAATTTCATCATGAATATTTTCTATTTTTCAATTTAATCCCTATTTGACAATTTTATCAAAAATCACTTAACAAAAGTTGTTTATTTATCAACAACTAACCATTTTATTCCATAAACATCAAAACTCATACACATTCATTCATGGAAAAAACCCTAACCTTTTAAAAATTTTACAAATTAGTCCCCAGGCTAGCTAGATTAATCTACAATGATCCCAAAAAACATAAAAATTATTAAAAATTGGACTAAAATACATACCATGCACACAAAAACACCAAGGCCGAACCTAGCAAGCTTCCATGGCTTCTTTTTTTTATTTTAAATTTTGGTTGAAGAAAGAGTAGAAAGATGATAACTTTGTTTTACTTATCATTATTTACCAATTTACAATTATAACCTTTTAAAATATTACAAATTTCACTAATACTGATACGGGTCACAAAAGCCCAAATTCTTGAAGGCGAGGCCCAATAAGCAAATTCCCAGCCCAATCAAGAAATTCATCCATACTTAGTTGAAAATCAGGCCAAATTGTCAAAGTGGCCCAAGTTGTAAAGTTTTATTTTTATTTTTATTTATTTATTTACTTAGTTTAAATTTTTATGTCAATATTCAGTCCAAGAGTCCCAGATAAAATGACCTTTGACCGAATTTCCATATTAAAATAATTAGGAGTTTTTTTTATTTTAGTTTTCTAATTAGATTAGGACTAGTTATAAGGCCTATTTAAAGGCATGGCTGTCCACCTTGTTAAACACTTATCATTATTATTAAAATTTCAGATTTGTTGAGAGCAGAATTTTCTTTGAGTTTTCTCCAAGATTTCTCTCTTGAGTTTTCTTTAGAAGTTGTTTTAACAATCTTGTGATTGTGGGAGCCATCTTCAACCTTCTTCTTGCCATTGATATTCTTTGGAGGGGAGATTAGAGCCGTTTGAAGGGAGTTGTGAGATCTTTCGAGATTTCAAGGCTTCTTAGGACTTATCTTTTAATTTCTTACTGTCAATTCTTTCTTTATTTCTACTTTTGCTGAATCATTATCTAATCTATTTTCTGTTCTTATTGTGTTTTCAGCCTTTTTCTATCTTAAGGAATCAGCCCAGAAATCCCCAATTTTTAGGGTTTTTCCATACTCTTTTTGGGTGAAATTAGATTGTCGAAATTTGGGGAAAACTATCTTGGTGTTCAATTGGGCAGAATCACAATCTCCTTGAGGGTTTCAAGAACCCTAACACTTATTTCTATTCTCAATTTGATTCTTTGCTGATTTGGGGATTTTATTTCAGATCTGAAAATTCAAAAATCTAATCTTTTAATTTTCTGTTTCGTTTCAGATCTAATTGTTTAGGGTTTTCGTAGGAGTTTCTCGTGACTTGGCAACTCGATCTTGGTCCGCGCGCAACCCCGTATCATTTGGTATCAGATTTTGGGCGTTTTGGGTGTTCTTGGTTGATTTCTAAACTGATCTCTATTTTTTAAATTACAAACAGCAGTGTTACCCAGAAAAATTTTCGAAAACAATTCATTTGAGTGGGTAAATGTTTTCTGATTGATCTGAAATTTTACATACATATTTTTGGAACTGTTATTGAATATACAAAAATATTTCCCGCAAAAAAATAAGTCGAAAAAGTCAAAAAATTGAAAAAATACGAAATCTAATAAAAAATTAAAAAATATTCAGCGGGTTGAATTTGGTGCCCAAATTTTCCAGATCAAAAATTCAATATTTGAAGACATTCCAGATTTAATTTTGTGATTTTTTGAGATCGGGAACACCTCAAACGAAGTTGTCAAGTTACTCCGCAGTTTTTCGAGTTTTCTGTTTTCAACAATTTTTATTGATTCTTAGCTGTAGGTTTTCATTTGTTTGCTTTTTATTCTCCCTTTACAATATCTAACACCTTCTTGTTTTTTGTGTTAGTAGGATTTAAACGTGTGCCCAATTCTTCCTCGGTGCAACACGAATCAATTGGTGTCTCGTCAGTTTTTGGCATCCTAGTGCACATTAGGATTCTTTGGTAGATCGGTTCATCCACTCTCTAATTGGTTGATATAAACTTTGATAAAGAACTCACAAGATTGAATTCGACCTCATTGAGAATTTGATTTTTTCTTTTTGAGTGATTAACAGTGAGGTTTGATAACTTTTATTTTTGAGTGTTGAGTGTTTTGCAGGTTTTAAAAAAAATGTCTACAGGTGATAATACTAGTGACATATTTAAAAAATTCCAACAACAGTTGGACGAACAGGCTGCTGCACTTCGAGCGTTGACTGCTACTATCAATAAGGTGCGGTTGAATCAAGAGCCTCAATATCGAGATCAAATTAAAGACGATGTGGATAACCAGCCTCCTGCTCATAGGCGCGCTCCTCGGCGTGTCCCTAGAACTGATTATGATCTTCATGATCGTGGACAACCCTCTTTAGCAAAACCAAAGAGCGAGCAGCAACGAGAACATCTCTTTCATACTCGCTGCCATGTACAAGGTAAGCTTTGTAGAGTTATTATTGATGGTGAAAGTTGCTCGAACGTAGCCAGCACGACGATGGTGGAAAAGCTTTGCTTAACCACTACCAAGCATCCACGACCTTATCAACTACAAGGGCTTAGCAACGAAAGCCAATTTAAGGTCACTCAACAAGTGCGCATCGCCTATTCTATCGGTAAATATCAAGACGAAGTCGTGTGCGACGTAGTACCTATTCAAGCCTGCCATTTATTGCTAGGAGAACCATGGCAACTGGATCGAAAAGTCACTCACGATGGTCGTACCAATAGGTATTCCTTCAAGCATCAAGGAAAGAAACTTACCTTAGTGCCGCTCACTCCGGAACAAGTCCATGAGGACCAAATCAAACTGAGAAATTCTGTTAAAACAAGTGAGGAAAAAGAAAAAAAGAATGAAAAAGAGCAAAAAGAGATTGAGAGTGAAAAGAAATGTGAAACAGAAAAGAAATTTGAAAAAGAAGTTGAAGAAAGAATAGAAAATGAGTTAGAAAAAGAAACAAAAGAAAAAGACGAGGAAAGGCTAGTGAGGAATGTTTCCACTAACCAAGATATGAATTTTTCTTGTATTGCTACTTTTCAGGTTCCTGAAAGATCGAAAGATAACTTTCAACTTCAATACCTCTCAAATGAAAGACGCTTTCATACGGTCAACTTAGGCAAAGATGAAATCACACTACATGATCCCGAAGGTAAGCGAGGTAAGGAAATTTTAGAAACCGAGTCCAGTGCAGATTTGAAAATTATTGATAAAACTTTTGGTGACTTAGTTCTTAAAAGATTCCCTCATTTTGATCCGATTAATTGTTACTCTTCGATTGTGGTTGATAAAGTCATTACGAAAAGAAGCGTGATTTGTTATTCTCTTGATTTACCTTGTGTAAAATCCTCGAATTTGTCCAAATCTGTTTTGGAGAATAAGGTAACGAAATTTTCCAAATTTGTTTTCAATTTATATTCGTGCCTTAAACAGTTTATGTGGTTGTACATGAAGTTTGAGTTCCATTTGACAAAGGTTAACTCAACAACGGAGATTCGACTACACTATGCCCCCGATGAGCGAAGGTTTGTTTTAAATGACAAAGGTAAAATCGACCCTTATTCTTCTGCTTATCGAGGTAAGATGCTTGAAACCTTTGAAACACTTTTGTACTCCTCGGATAGTGATAAAGATCGTGTTGATGAACACTTAGATCGAAACGTGCTTGACTGTCCTATTTTATTTATTGATGATCTATCTGTTTTGATGGTTGATAAAAAGATTCTTGTTTTTGATAATGCATGTGTGAGTGAATCTATAGACAGTCGATTAATGCATGGTATGATTATGCAACTCTGTGAACCATGTGAATCTTTTCAAATACCTACTTGTGACGATTATGTTTACCATTTGATTTATTACTCGCAATTTATTCATGGTTTGTGGGAACAATGTGAGACGACTGAATGCCTTAAAACATGTCCATCTTTGTTTCAAATATTTGACGAGGCAGTGGTGAGTAAATTAGATTGTTTGCATGGTAATCTGAATCTGTCCATTCACATGCGTTATACCTGTTCTGTTATGCTTATGATTGGACTACAAGCTTGTTTCCGTTGCTATTTACTATCTCATGGCTATTCTTTTCAGTGGACTCAATTGCCATTAGTCCCGTTCGATAGAGGAAAGTCGAGTTCATTTGATTTTTCAGATTCGAGGACGAATCTTTTTGAGGAAGGGGGGAATGATACGGGTCACAAAAGCCCAAATTCTTGAAGGCGAGGCCCAATAAGCAAATTCCCAGCCCAATCAAGAAATTCATTCATACTTAGTTGAAAATCAGGCCAAATTGTCAAAGTGGCCCAAGTTGTAAAGTTTTATTTTTATTTTTATTTATTTATTTACTTAGTTTAAATTTTTATGTCAATATTCAGTCCAAGAGTCCCAGATAAAATGACCTTTGACCGAATTTCCATATTAAAATAATTAGGAGTTTTTTTTATTTTAGTTTTCTAATTAGATTAGGACTAGTTATAAGGCCTATTTAAAGGCATGGCTGTCCACCTTGTTAAACACTTATCATTATTATTAAA
This sequence comes from Gossypium hirsutum, assembly GCF_007990345.1. Lineage (NCBI taxonomy): Eukaryota > Viridiplantae > Streptophyta > Magnoliopsida > Malvales > Malvaceae > Gossypium > Gossypium hirsutum. The sequence goes on along the minus strand of NC_053446.1, from coordinate 38,761,244 downwards.
ATTTCAGATTTGTTGAGAGCAGAATTTTCTTTGAGTTTTCTCCAAGATTTCTCTCTTGAGTTTTCTTTAGAAGTTGTTTTAACAATCTTGTGATTGTGGGAGCCATCTTCAACCTTCTTCTTGCCATTGATATTCTTTGGAGGGGAGATTAGAGCCGTTTGAAGGGAGTTGTGAGATCTTTCGAGATTTCAAGGCTTCTTAGGACTTATCTTTTAATTTCTTACTGTCAATTCTTTCTTTATTTCTACTTGTGCTGAATCATTATCTAATCTATTTTCTGTTCTTATTGTGTTTTCAGCCTTTTTCTATCTTAAGGAATCAGCCCAGAAATCCCCAATTTTTAGGGTTTTTCCATACTCTTTTTGGGTGAAATTAGATTGTCGAAATTTGGGGAAAACTATCTTGGTGTTCAATTGGGCAGAATCACAATCTCCTTGAGGGTTTCAAGAACCCTAACACTTATTTCTATTCTCAATTTGATTCTTTGCTGATTTGGGGATTTTATTTCAGATCTGAAAATTCAAAAATCTAATCTTTTAATTTTCTGTTTCGTTTCAGATCTAATTGTTTAGGGTTTTCGTAGGAGTTTCTCGTGACTTGGCAACTCGATCTTGGTCCGCGCGCAACCCCGTATCAAATACCAAGCCATCACATTTCACTATCAACATGAATGGTCTAATTACGACATAAGGACTCAAACTTTAAGGTTCTATAGTTATTTAATACCTTTAGCTACTAGAACTCAAGTTTTGTACTTTATGCAATTTAGTCCTTTTTATCAAATTAAGCATGCAAATGGTGAAATTTCTTAACGAAATTTTTATACGATATTACTAACATGATATAGACATTAAAATAATAATAAAATAAATATTTTTATATTGGATTTGTGGTCCCAAAACCACTGTTCCAATTTCACTAAAAACGGGTTGTTGCACAAACTGCACGGGTCACACGGCTGAGACACATGCCCATGTCTCAAGCCATGTAATAATTGAAATAGGGACACACAGTCATGAAACAGTCTGTGTCTGTGCCCATGTAACTCTCTAACTTGGGTCACACGACCAAGCCACACACCCGTGTGCTAGGCCTTATGCTAGGTCGTGTAATTGTCTGACTTGTAACCTTTGAAACCTATAGGAGACACATGCCTGTGCCTTACACCGTATGGACAAGAAATTGACCAAAATTAAGTCATTTCCTTCACCTACCTCAAGCATGAACCTAATCACATTTGCACATATGACCAAGGCATCAAACCTACCCAAAACATGCATAAAAATGACCAAATCACTATACTATTAATCCATACAACCAATATGCCAATAATTCACCTCAATCACAAACCATTAAACATACCAAAACATGTGCATATTTTTTCATTCATCAACCATTCACAACTAACTTATTTCCATACCAAACTTACCGCAATTGACCACATTGAAACTATATCAATACATACCAAAATGGTCATTCAAAACATGCATCAACCTAGTCATATTAACATCAACCATAAAGGCATCAAAATACCATAAATACATCAACCATAATAACACTTATACATGCCAAAACAACTAGATCATTAAACACAAGTCCACCTATACATGCCATTATAACCTTGACCAAAGCATCAAAATCTACCGATATAATCGCTGGATAGTGTGATAGATCTCCAACGAGCTTCCAAACTGATTGAGCTTTTGATAATTTATAAAACATGGGAAAAACTATGTAAGCATAGAATGCTTGGTAAGTTCATAAATTGTAACAACTTGTTTTTTAGTGGTGTCAAAAATAGTGGTTTTAGGGCTACCAAATCCGACGAGTAAGTTCATAAATATTATATTTAATATTTACGAGTTAATTGTAACTTTGAAAAGGTTTTTGATATAGTGATTTTTTCTTTATAAGCGATTTATTAAGTTCAAGTGGTGTGACCTTAAGGTCAAATGGTTTTAGAAAATGAGGTATCGAGAGCTCATTTTTATAAAATGAGGCGTAAATATTTTTATAAATATTTACAGAGTGTCATTAAGGTGGTATTAAAGTTTTGTTGAAAAATTTTAACGTTTCGATGGTTAATTAATTAAAAAGGACTAAATTGTAAAAGATGTAAAATTTGATCACTATTTGATTGGAGTGATTAAATGGCTTAATGAATGAAAGTATATGGACTAATATGGTAAATATACCATATTATATAGGAGTGGGTGGTTGGATTTGTCTTATTATGAAAATATGTATGTATTATTAATTAAAATAAAACATATTAAATGGTAATAAAATAAATGAAAGATATCATCTTATTGTTTTGCCAAATTTGAGAAAGTAGAAAGCCATTGATATACCTTCAAGCTTCAGCCAAACTTTGTAGGTTCAGCTAGTCCGTACCTTCGATTTTGAAACTATTAAAGATTTTGAATGTTGGCATTGATGAACCTTGTGATTTTAGATGTTAAATGATGAATTTGAAATATTAGTTATTATTTAAAAGTATTGTATTAAGTGATTTTTGATGAATTTTTTGATTAGGGACTAAACTGTTAAAATAGTAAAAATGTAAGGATTAAATGTGAAATTGTTGCATGAAGGGGCTGTTTTGGATACCATGAGTATTCGGATAGGCTCAATTTTGGGTAAAAATGGTTAATTTGCATGTTTTGGGCTCAGGGACTAAATTGAATAAAAGTAAACTATTAGGGGCAATTTTGTAAAAATATAAAAATGACCAAATTGCATGAAATACATTTTTTTACTGTCTAAATTTATAAATTGAATGAAATTATTAATTTAGATCAAGATTGGGTGGAAATCGAGGAAAATGGAAAATTACCAAAATGCCCCTAATCTTTGGTATTTTTGCAATTTAGCCAGGTAAGTTCGTATGAACTGTATTCTATATAATTTTGATTAAATTGAATGTTAATATGTGATTATGTTGTGATTAAATCAATATATATATTAGTATGCAATTTACTGTGTCATGAAACGACGTAAATCCAATGACGTACGACGATTACAGAGCCCCATTTGAACCTTACGAATTCATAGGATACAAATGACATGGCATTAGGGATTACTGATTCTCAGCTTGTATGAACTTATCAATTTCAGCTCATGAAAGCTTAACGATTCTTAACTCATACAAGCTTACCGATTTACAGCTCGTATAAGCTTACCGATTTACAGCTCGTATGAGCTTACCGATTTATAGCTCGTGACAGCATACTAATTCATAGCTCGTATGAGCATAGATGTACAAAAATTGACGGATTACAGTTTAGCACACTATGTGTGAGCTATCCCAAGTATCCAACGATATTCTAAATGGTTCAACGGGCAATATTCTGATACAAAATGGTAAGAGTTCAATATGGACTATTATAGTGACACATATGAATTACAAGGATATGTTGTTACATGGTATATGAAAAATTGAATTGGATGATACATGTATATGAAAAGTAATCAATTGTCGTGCTCATCCATGATTATTGGTTTATATATGTGTTTACATGGCTAACATGTGTTGTTGTTTGATGCTTATGCATGTGCCAAGCTATTGGTTGAATGGTATTATGTTTACTTATAAGTTGCTTTGGAATGGTAAGTGCTCAAATGGAAATATGTTTGTGTTCATGAAAGAGCGGTAAGGTTTAAATTATGCAATTTCTTATGAAATGGTTTATCATGTGATTAATTTAAAAAGAGCTATGTTTAAATGCACTAGCTTGTGGCTATGATTAAATAATATGCTTATGTCTTGTGTTATGTATATGAAACAGGTGTGAAAAGGTAATGAAATAGTAAGTTCATACCTGAAGTGTAAAATGATGAAAAAATAAATGATGAGTTGAATTTATGTTGTTGTTTAAGCTAAAGAAAGTAAATGTAATAGACAGTAATGAAATACAAATGAAAATAAGAAAATTTGAAAGGGTTTAAAGTTTTATAAATCCTACTATGCTAGGGATGATGTGTACATGTGATGCTGTGAATTTATTCACTTTGTAAGTTGTTGAATATGATTTCATGAATCCTGCGGTATTGGTATAGGATTATTTTTTATATGTATAAATTTCATATTTGAAATGGATTAATATGACTAAAGTTTACACAAGCTTACTAAGCATTCATTGCTTACGTAGTTTATTTTCGTTACTTTTCAAAGTATCAGAAGCTCGATCGAGATGGAAGCTAGTGAGAGATCCATCACACTATCCAGTGATTATATCGGTAGATTTTGATGTCTTGGTTAAGGTTATAATGGCATGTATAGGTGAACTTCTGGTTGATGATTAGTTGAATGTTAGTTGATATGTTTGACATATCATTCTGGGTGATGCAGCCTTGGTACATTTGGTGCCTTGTTGATATATGTTAATTTGATAATGTGTTAAAGCATGTTTGAATGGCCAAAGTATGAATTGACCTCAACATGGCTAAGATGTGGTATATTTTGGAAAGGTTTTAATTAAACTAGATATGCACATGTATAGGTTTTTTTGGCTAATGTTAGCCTATGTGTTTTGGTTGTGGAAATGACCATTTGGTTGGTTTGCATTTTAGCCTTGTGTTGGTAAAATGGTATATTTTGATGTGTATATAAGTTGCCTTATACGGTTGAGTTATGGCTTGATATGGTAGAATGATGGAAGGTAAAATGGTGGTTTGAATATGCATTTTGTGTAAGCCTTGAATGACTTATTTTGTGTTTTTAGTGGATAAATTATATGTGAATTATATAATTTTTTTTATGTTTTTAAAGGGAAAATCAAGTGGCATAATATGGCTTAGTTTTGGTCAAACCTTTGTTGGTTAAATGATCAAATTGTGTTTATATTTGCACATGTTTATGAATTGTCATTTGAGGTGCCTAAGGGCATATTGGTTGTATGTGAATATACTACATATTTAAGGTTTTATTTTGCTTGTTTTGGATGCCTTAATATGGCTTGTTTATATGCACAATGTTGAGTGTAGGTTGATGTCAAATTGGGTGAGAAATATGGCTTGTAAAATGACCTAATTTCATCCACACGGGCAGAGACACGGGCATGTGAGGTTACTATGAAAGGTACACAGCCTAGCACACGAGCGTGTGGCTTGGCCGTGTGGCCCAAGTCAATGAGTTACACAGGCACGGACACGGGCTACGACATGACTGTGTGTCCCTAATTCGAATGCCCACACAGCCTGAGACACAGGCGTGTCTCTTGACCATTTGAGTCACACGGCCTGGCCATACGGCCGCATAACCCCTGCAGCTTTTAAAAATTTCAATGTTTTCTGAAAAATTCTATGAATTTTTGATTTAGTCTTGACTTTTTTCTAACGTATGTAACACCCCTTACACGTGTCAAACGCAAAGACAGGGTACGAGGCATTACTGGACTTAAACATAACTAATCATACAAAATCGAGTTATGAAATTTCATCCAAATTAAAACTTTTCATATTTCATCATAAAGTCACTAATATGTGCTTACGAGACCCAATACATACTTTGAAAGTGGCTCAGGACCAAACCAAAAACTTTTGAAAACTTTGAAAAATTTCTTGAAAAGCAGGAGCACACGCCCTGAGCACATGGCCATGTGGCCAGCTGTGTGGATGAAAGTTAGGCTATTTACTCAGACTTTTTCCATCCAAACATTTACACACTTATGCAAATTTATCAACAAGCAGCATGGCATTATCATAAACGTAAAACTTAACGAATAATAGCCAACATCAATGGCCTTATACAAAATGAACTATCAAATAACATAGGCCAATCAGTTATGACAAATAACAAAATAATCAAGTCCTCTATATATGCCATAATTCATAATATTGCTTTCAAAATCCCAAAAGAGTGTTGATAGTGTGGATGGATCTCCGACGATCTCCATACCCAGAACTAGCTTGGTGACACTATAAGACAAGGGAAAGAAAAGGAAGTAAGCATATAGCTTAGAAAGTTGGTATGTAAATAATAAAAAATTTATTAACATGATTTTATCAATCCTCATAATGTGTTCTCAAGATAATACAATCATATTTGCACATAGTTTCACTATTCACTCATGTTCATATCAAGCTGTCTACGCGAGTCATAGTCAATAAATTATTTTTATCTTGAGCTACAGAACTCTGAATTAAGATCCACTAAATTTATCTGAAACTAGACTAACATATATTCTTACCATAAAATTTTTAGAATTTATGGTTTAGCTAATAAGTACAGTTTATTCTTTAAAGTCATCCCTATTCTGCTGTCTAATAGTTTCAACCCTTCTTCACTAAAAATTAATTATCTCCTCGTACAGAATTTGGATGATGTTCTCGTTTGTTTCTATTGAAAATAGACTTATTAAGAATTTTAAACATATAAATTTTAACCCATAATTATTTTTATACAATTTTTAATGAGTTTCCAAAGTTAGAACAGGGGATTCCGAAATCACTTTGACCCTGTCTCATAAAAATTCAAATATCTCATAATATGAAATTCTCTTGCTTACACCGTTTCTTCTATGTAGAACTATACTTAATAAGATTTAATTTCATCTCTTATTAAACCTCTAATTCGATTTTCATAATTTTTGGTAAATTTTCAAAGCTATACAATGGTTGCTGTCCAAAACTGTTTTATTACTAATTTTACTCTTTCATGTTTTCTTTGTATTAACTTTCATTTACACACACATAACACCAAGCATGTCCATAGCTAGCCATTCCAATAGCTAGTCATTATCAAATATTTACAAGTCTTCATAGTCATACTTACTCCACATCAACCTTACCAAAATTCGATCACATATCGAGCACATTGCTCATGAATATATATACACATGTACCTGCACTCATTCATCACATAATCACAATCATTTACACTTAATCATTTCCCCATTGAACACATCAGAATATTAACAGATACATCAGAATATTTCACATAGTGCCACACTTGTAGCCAAAACTACTTCACATCACTTATCACACATAGGCTCATTCTAGAGCTATTCACATTCGCGGGTCTGCTCACACAAGCTGTCGGTCATTCATAACTACTCAGTGTTGCTCACACAAGCTGTCAGGTTTCCGTAACACATGTTGAATTACCCAGTCACTAGTAGAACTTATAAGACAAGCACCCGGATTCACATAGTCACAATTTCACATAGTTTTCACATAGGTTCCCAGTGACATGTCACTTGTATCCTATTCTATTCTTAAGGTTCAACCGAGAAATTTCTCATTTGTTGATATTTTGTCAAATACATAAAATATTCAACCACATTTCACAAAATATATCAAAATATGAAAGCATAAGTAAAAATGATGCATTATTTACATACAAACTTACCTCGGTCCAAAATATCAAATGTTTGCGTCTTAGTCCACAACCTTGCCTTTTCCCCGGTCAAGGTCAATACCTCGTCTTTCTTGATCTATAATAACACATTTAACTCATTTAATACACACATTTTCAATTCAGCCCCAAAAACACCTTATGGCAAAAATTAAATTTTTGCCCCTAACTTTTCACATATTTACAATTTTCACTAAATCACATTTTTCTTTTTTTACACATATTTTACAACTTTTACAAATAGGTCCTTTTATGCAATTTCACTAAAAATCACTTATTAAAAGTTGTTTATTACACTTTAAACTTTCATATTCTACCACAAAACATCAAAACACCAAAACACATGCAAGTCATCCATGGGTAATTTTTTGAACACAAACCCTAGCTCAAAATAATGGTAGAAATAGCTAAACCGAGCTACGAGGATCTCAAAAATGTAAAGAACATTAAAAACGAGGCTAAAACGGACTTACAATTAAGCTTGGAAGCTTTAAAAACCATAGCTATGTCTTCCTCATATGAAATTCAGCCAAGGGGTTGAAGATGAGCAAAAATTGGCTTTTAATTTGGCTTTTTAATTCATTTAGTCACCAAATTACTAAAATGCCCTTAACTTAAGAAAATTCTATTTCACCTATTTCATATCCATTTTTGTCCAAAAAAATAACCAATGGTCTAATTACCTTTTAAGGACCTCCAATTTAAAATTTCATAGCAATTACACACCTCTAGCTTCTAGAACTCAAGTTTTGCACTTTTTTACAATTTAGTCCTTTCGACTAAATTCAGTGCCCAAACGTCAAAATTTTTGAACAAAATTTTCGTGCAATCATTTCGTACATTGTAGATCATAAAAATATAAGAATATTAAATTTTTCCTCGTCGGATTAGTGGCCCCGAAACCACTGTTCTAACTAGGCCCAAAATCGGGTTGTTACAATGTGTATATTGGGCCTTGGGGGCTCGTATAAGGGACAGTATGTATGATTTTGATTGGTTTTATTATGAATATATATTTGTTTTGTAATGTTTAAATTTCTATCTGATTGATCTGTAAACTTTGGTAATGCTTTGTAACCCTGTTCCGACGACGGATACAGGTTAAGAGTGTTACATAAATCATGAACATAGCTTACCATTTCAATGCAAAACTTTAAAAATTAAATATGAATCAATCAAACATAAGCTTGACACAAGCCTAAGCATCATCAGCAACACAAGTTAGTACTTTAATACATAACTTAACAAAATCATCACATGCTAAGATAGCTTTCATGAACATTGTACAATTGAATTCATACTTTTCACAAGTATAGTTATACATTCTTTGATCATTAACATTTCATACATTTCCATAGGTTCATAATATAGTCGACCGAAACACTTATTGTTCCTTCCCTTTTCATGCCTGTTGAACCACTTAGAATAATATTGGATATGTGGGAAAGCACACACAAATTGAGCTAAACATATGGTCGAAACCATTGCTTTCCTTTTCCTTTATATCATTGCTCACTCCGGCCATAAATGGGTCTGCTCACACAAGTTGATGGTTAGAATGTAGCTACAAGATGTCGCTCACACAAGCTGATGGGTCTGCAGCAAATGTCGGAACTCAGCCATCGGTAAGACATTTAAGACCAGCACCTGAAACATGGTAACCCTAATGGCATGTCATTTGTATCCTATATATTCCTAAGGTTCAAACAGCGCTAGATAGTCGTCGTAACGTTGTTGGATTCTCAACATTTCTTTACATGATATATATATAGCAATGGATAAATATCAAAATAAGATTACAACATTATTTAAACATACAAACTTACCTCGATTACAAAGACGTCGAAATAGAATCACTAATCCAAGACTTTATCTTTTCCTCGATCTTGATCTACACAAGGTTTATCTTGACCTAAATAAGTAAATTCAATCCATTTATTATTCATACTATTCAATTCAGTCCAAATTCATACTTTTGCAAATTTACATTTTTGCCCCTAATATTTTAACTTATTTATAATTTAGTCTTTAAGCTCGTAAATGGAAATTTATGCAACTTCATCCCCATACCCTGCTAGTTGATTTACTTAGGGACTCATATCATCCCACACAAATCATCAATTCACAATTTTACCATGACATTTTACTACTTTTACTAATAAGTCCCTAATTGATAATTTCATCAAAAATCACTTTACAAAAGTTGTTTATTTAACAACAAGGACTCATAATCTTTCCTTAAAATTCAAGAATCATGCAAACATACTCATGGAAAAACCTTAAAACTTTAACAATTTTCAAAATTAGTCCCTGGGCTAGTTAGATTAAGCTACAACGACTTCAAAAACATAAAATTCATTAAAAACGAACTCAAAATTCACTTACATGCAATGGAATAGCTTGACCGAAATTCTCTTCTTTTCTAATGGTGAAATTCAGTTAACATAAAGAAAAATGGGAGGAAGATGATAGCTTTTAGGTTTTGTTTCATTTAATTTAACCTTATTTACTCAATTACCTAATTAACCTTTAAAAACATCCATTATTACCATAAAACCAATTCATCACATTCCACTATCATCATAAATGGTCTAACTGCCATCTAAGTCTTCTTACATTAAAGTTCTATAGCCATTTAACACCTTTAGCTACTAGAACTACACTTTTGCACCTTTTACAATTTAGTCCTTTTCATGAAATTAAGCATGCAAACATCAAAATTTCTTAACAAAATTTTTATACGACACTACTAACATACCATAGACATTAAAATAATAATAAAATAAATGTTTCCATGTTAGATTTATGGTCCTAAAACCACTATTATGATCTCAGTAAAAATGGGTTGTTACAACTCTCCCCATTAAAAGAATTTTTGTCCCTGAAAATCTTACCTAAAAATCTGGTTCCCAGGTAGCTTCTTCTATATCGTGTCATTTCCAAAGAACTTTCACTAAAGCTATGCTTTTAGTTATCAATTCTTTAACCTCTCAAGCTAGAATTCTGATCGGTTCTTTACTGTACATCATAGCAGGTTGAATCTCAACTTGAACAGGTGAAAATACATGCGAAGGGTCTAATCGATACCGTCATAACATAGATTCTTTCAATAATCTCATATGGCCCAATAAGCCGCAGACTTATCTTTCCTTTACGATCGAATCGAAGAACTTTCTTCTAGGGCGATACTTTCAAAAACACTTTGTCACCAACTTGAAATTCAATGTCTTTTCTTTTTAAATCTGCATAAGATTTCTGTCGATTTGAAGTCTCTTTCAAACTGTCTCGAATCACTTTAACCTTTTCTTCGGTTTCTCATGTCAAATCAACCCCGTGAAACTTTTTCTCACTAAGCTCAGTCCGATACAATGGAGTTCTACATTTCTTACCATACAAAGCTTCATACGGTGCCATCTTTATGCTCGATTGATAAATGTTGTTGTATGCGAACTCAACTAACGGTAAAAATCTCTCTCAATTACTTTTGAGTTCTAAAACACAACATCGAAACATATCCTCAAGTATCTAAATCACTCATTCGGACAGACCATTGGTCTGAAGATGAAATGTGGTACTAAAATGCAAAAGAGTACCTAGAGTCTCATGTAACTTGCTTTAGAATTGATACGTAAATCGTGGATCTCTATCAGAAATAATAGAAACTGGCACCCTGTGCAATCTTACAATCTCAACAACATATAATCTATTAATATCTCGAGTAAATAATCTGTAGGCACTGGGATGAAATGCACAGATTTCATTAAACGATCAAAAGTGACCCAAACAACATCTTTCTTTCTCAGAGATAAAGGCAATCCCAATACAAAATCCATCATAACGCGTTCTCATTTCCACTCTGGAATCATCACTAGTTGTAACATACCGGAGGGTACCTAATGTTCGGCTTTAACTTGCTGACAAATTAAACATCTCAATATGAACTTTGAGATTTCATGTTTCATACCTGGCCACCAATTCATTTGCTTCAAATCACCGTGCATTTTATTACTACTAGGATGAATAGATAAGCTACTACTGTGAGCTTCCTGCAAAATCTTCTAAACAAAATCAAAATTTCTCGGAACACAAATTCTACCTTTAAAATACAAACTACCATCAGACCCAATTTGAAAGTCTGAATCAAGAGTTGTCTCAATCCATTTCCGTTCAGCTATCAACACATCATCGCATTTCTGGGCTTCACAAATCTGTTGTAAAAACATCGGTCTAGCTTTCAACTCAGCTAAAATTGAACCATCATCAATCAATGTCAACCACAGATTCAAAGCTCGTAAAACAAACAGAGATTTTCTACTCAAAGCATCAACAACAACATTAGCTTTTCCTTGATGATAATTAATGATCAAATCATAGTCTTTTAATAACTTGAGCCATTTGAATTGTCTTAAATTCAAATCTTTTTTCAACATTAAGTACTTCAAACTTTTATGATCCGTGAAGATATGACATTTCCTGTGACTTGGCAACTCGATCTTGGTCCGTATGCAACCCTATATCATTTGGTATCAGATTTTGCACATTTTGGGTGTTCTTGGTTGATTTCTAAACTGATTTCCTTTAAGAAAATAGCATATTGCAGTTTTTACCCAGAAACATTTTTGAAAAAAATTCATTTGAGTGGGTAAACGTTGTCTGATTGGTCTAAAATTTTATATGCATATTTTTGGAACTATGATAGAATATTAAAAAATATTTTCTGCAAAAAAATCAGTAGAAAAATTCAAAAAATAGAAAAAGATGAAATCAAATAAAAATTTTAAAAAATATTCAGCGGGTTGAGTTTAGTGCAGAAACTTTCCAGATCAAATATAAAATATTTGAAGACATTCTAGTTTAAATTTCGTGATTTTTGGAGATCGGGAACACCTCGAACGAAGTTGTCAAGTTACTCTGCAGTTTTTTTCGGGTTTTTGGGTGTCAGCAATTTTTATTGATTCTTAGCTGTAGGTTTTCATTTGTTTTGCTTTTATTCTTCCTTTACCCTATCTAACACCTTCTTGTTTCTTGTGTTATTAGGATTTAAAAGTGTGCACAATTCTTCCTCGGTGCGACACAAATCAATTGGAGTCTCGTCACTTTTTGGACTCATAGTGCAATTAGGATTCTTTAGTAGTTACGGTTCATACACTTTCTAATTGATTAATATAGACTGTACTAAAGAACTCACAAGACTGAATTCTGCCTCCTTGAGAATTTGATTTTCCTTTTTGAGTGATTAACGGTGACGTTTGTTAATTTTTTTGAGTGTTGAGTGTTTGTTTTGCAGGTATTCCAAAAAAAAAGATGTCTAGAATTTGTCAAGTCATTGATTTTTCAGATTCGAGGATGAATATATTTGAGGAAGGGGGAATGATACGAGTCACAAAGGCCCAACTCAAGCTCAAGAACGTGATGGGCTCAAATTACCACAAGGCCCAATAACGAGGTCAAAGGCCAGGCAAATGCGTATGAAACTAAATGAAACCGTTCAAGACTTCATTAGCAAGGCCTTAGATGCGTATACAAAGGAAAAATAAAATCAAGATTCACTTTCTTGTTTTCAAGAAAATCAAGAAACCAAATATTGGTCCAATTTTGATGTGTTGAGCGATTTCAAGAATCAAGAAAATCAATATTTTAAATCTTAGAAATCTTGGTCCAAGAAACTGAATCTTGCAGCTAAGGCGCATTGAATCTCAGTTACGAGCATCAACGAACTAGTTTCGGGAGAGAACGGATTACAAGCCCAAGTTCTTGAAGATACGACCCAATAAGATGTTCCAAGCCCAACCAAGAAGTTTAAGTTAGACTTAGTTGAAAATCATGCCAAATTGTCAAAGTGGCCCAATTTGTAAAATTTTAATTCTTTAAATACTTAGTTTTAATTTTTAGATTTTATGAATAAATTTCTACGTAAGAATTCAGTCCAAGAGGCCCATTTAAAGACCTTGGACGAAATTCCCTTGAAATGCAACAATTAGGGTTTTTTTTAGTTTTCCTAGTAGGGAAAGGAAAGTAGTTAGGAGGCCGATATATATGGCTTGGCCGGCCACCCTTATACATGATATATTGAATTCAGATTTTTTTTTGTGGAGTGAAAACTCTCTTTGAGTTTCTCCAAGAATTCTCTCTTGAGTTTTTTTTAGAAGTAGTTTTAACAATGTTTTAGATTGTTGGAGCCATCTTCAACCTTTTTCTTGCCGTGTTTTACATTGGAGGAAAGATTAGAGCTGTTTGAAGGGAGTTGTGAAATCTTTCTTGATTTCAAGGCTTCTTAGGACTTTATCCATCTTTTTTGCTGTTCGTTCTTTTTTAATTATTTTTGTTTGTGTCGAATTGTTGATTAACTTAGTTTAATTGTTCTTGTTGCGTTTCCAGCCATTCCATGCTTCAAGGATATGTTTTGCAACATTATTTGGCATCAAGAAACGTTCTTTATTCATCCTTTCTTGCCGCCCAAGTATCATTATATTTCAATTTGGTGTTCTTGGTCTTTTAAGTTTAATTTTTCGTTTACTGTTTTCGTTTTAGATCTAAGTGTCGATAGTTTTCGTAAGACTTTTCCCGTGACTTGGCAACTCGGTCTTGGTCTGCGTGCAACACTATATCATTTGGTCTCAGATTTTGGGCGTTTTAGGTGTTCTTGGTTGGTTTCTAAATTGATTTCCTTTAAAAAAACAGCATACTGCAGTTTTTACCCATAATATTTTTTCAAAAACATTCATTTGAGTGGGTAAACGTTGTCTGATTGGTCTGAAATTTTATATGCATATTTGTGGCACTATGATAGAATATTAAAAAAATATTTCCCGCAAAAAAATCAGTAGAAAAATTCAAAAAATAGAAAAATACGAAATCAAATAAAAATTTTAAAAATTATTCAGCGGGTTGAGTTCAGTGCCGAAACTTTCTAGATCAAATATACAATATTTGAGGACATTGCAGTTTAAATTTTGTGATTTTTGGAGATCAGGAACACCTCAAACGAAGTTTCAAGTTACTCTGTAGTTTTTTCGGGTTGTCGAATGTCAGCAATTTTTATTGATTCTTAGTTGTAGGTTTTCATTTGTTTTGCTTTTATTCTTCCTTTACACTATCTCACACCTTCTTGTTTCTTGTGTTATTATAATTTAAAAGTGTGCACAATTCTTCCTCGGTGCGACACAAATCAATTGGAGTCTCGTCACTTTTTGGACTCATAGAGCAATTAGGATTCTTTGGTAGTTACGATTCATACACTTTCTAATTGATTAATGTAGACTCTTACTAAAGAACTCACAAGATTGAATTCTAGCTCTTTGAGAATTTGATTTTCCTTTTTGAGTGATTAACGGTGAGGTTTGTTAATTTTTTCGAGTGTTGAGTGTTTGTTTTGCAGGTATTCTAAAAAAAATAAGATGTCTAGAATTGGTCAAGTCGTTGATTTTTTAGATTTGAGGACAAATCTTTTTGAGGAAGGGGGAATGATACAAGTCACAAAGGCCCAACTCAAGCTCAAGAATATGATGGGCTCAAATTACCACAAGGCCCAATAACGAGGTCAAAGGCCAGGCAAATGCGTATGAAACTAAAGGGAACCGTCCAAGACTTCATTAGCAAGGCCTTAGATGTGTATACAAAGGAAAAAGAAAATCAAGATTCACTTTCTTGTTTTCAAGAAAATCAAGAAACCGAATATTGGTCCAATTTTGCTGTGTTGAGCGATTTCAAGAATCAAGAAAATCAATATTTCAAATCTTGGAAATCTTGGTCCAAGAAACTGAATCTTGCAGCTAAGGCGCATTGGATCTCAGTTCCGAGCATCAACGAACTAGTTTCGGGAGAGAACGGATTACAAGCACAAGTTCTTGAAGATACAACCCAATAAGATGTTCTAGCCCAACCAAGAAGTTTAAATTAGCCTTAGCTGAAAATCAGACCAAATTGTCAAAGTGGCCCAATTTGTAAAATTTTAATTCATTAAATACTTAGTTTTAATTTTTAGACTTTATGAATAAATTTCTATGGAAGAATTCAGTCCAAGAGGCCCATTTAAAGGCCTTGGACGAAATTCCCTTGAAAGCCAACAATTAGGGTTTTTTTTAGTTTTCCTAGTAGGGATAGGAAAGTAGTTAGGAGGCCTATATATATGGCTAGGCCGCCCAGCATTATACATGATATATTGAATTCAGATTTTTTTTGTGGAGTGAAAAATCTCTTTGAGTTTCTCCAAGAATTCTCTTTTGAGTTTTCTTTAGAAGTAGTTTTAACAATCTTTTTGATTGTCGGAGCCATCTTCAACCTTTTTCTTGTCGTGTTTTACATTGGAGGGAAGATTAGAGCCGTTTGAAGGGAGTTGTGAAATCTTTCTTGATTTCAAGGCTTCTTAGGACTTTATCCATCTTTTTTGTTGTTCGTTCTTTTTTAATTATTTTTGTTTGTGTCGAATTGTTAATTAACTTGGTTTAATTGTTCTTGTCACGTTTCCAACCATTCCATGCTTCAAGGATCTATTTTGTAACATTCATGGGCATCAAGAAACATTCTTTATTCATCCTTTCTTGCCGCCCAAGTATCATTCTATTTCAATTTGGTGTTCTTGGTCTTTTAAGTTTAATTTTCTGTTTTCTGTTTTCGTTTCAGATCTAAGTGTCGATAGTTTTCGTAAGACTTTTCCCGTGACTTGGCAACTCGATCTTGGTCCGCGTGTAACACTATATCATTTGGTATTAGATTTTGGGTGTTTTGGGTGTCCGTGCTTGATTTCTAAACTGATTTCCTTTAAAAAAACAGCATATTGCAGTTTTTACTCAGAAATTTTTTTGAAAAACATTCATTTGAGTGGGTAAACGTTGTCCGATTGGTCTAAAATTTTATATGCATATTTGTGGCACTGTGATAGAATATTAAAAAAATATTTCCCGTAAAAAAATCTGTAGAAAAATTCAAAAAATAGAAAAAGAGGAAATCAAATAAAAATTTTAAAAAATGTTCAACGGGTTGAGTTTAGTGCAGAAACTTTCCAGATCAAATATACAATATTTAAGGACATTCCAATTTAAATTTTGTAATTTTTGGAGATCGGCAACACCTCGAACGAAGTTGTCAAGTTACTCTTCAGTTTTTTTCGGGTTTTCGGGTGTCAGCAATTTTTATTGATTCTTAGCTGTAGGTTTTCATTTGTTTTTCTTTTATTCTTCCTTTACACTATCTAACACCTTCTTGTTTCTTGTGTTGTTAGGATTAAAAGTGTGCACAATTCTTCCTCGGTGCGACACAAATCAATTGGACTCTCGTCACTTTTTGGACTCATAGTGCAATTAGGATTCTTTGGTAGTTACGGTTCATACACTTTCCAATTCATTGATATAGACTCGACTAAAGAACTCACAATACTGAATTCTACCTCTCTGAGAATTTGATTTTCGTTTTTGAGTGATTAACGGTGAGGTTTGTTAAATTTTTTTCGAGTGTTGAATGTTTGTTTTGCAAGTATTCCAAAAAAAAAAAGATGTCTAGAATTGATCAAGTCGTTGATTTTTCAGATTTGAGGACGAATCTTTTTGAGGAAGGGGGAATGATACGAGTCAGAAAGGCCCAACTCAAGCTCAAGAATATGATAAGCTCAAATTACCACAAGGCCCAATAACGAGGTCAAAGGCCAGGCAAATGTGTATGAAACTAAATCGAACCGTCCAAGACTTCATCAGCAAGGCCTTAGATGCATATACAAGGGAAAAAGAAAATCAAGATTCACTTTCTTGTTTTCAAGAAAATCAAGAAACTTAATAATGGTCCAATTTTGTTGTGTTGAGCGATTTCAAGAATCAAGAAAATCAAGATTTCAAATCTTGGAAATCTTGGTCCAAGAAACTGAATCTTGCAGCTAAGGCGCATTGGATCTCAGTTCGAGCATCAACGAACCAGTTTCGGGAGAGAGCGGATTACAAGCACAAGTTCTTGAAGATACGACCCAATAAGATGTTCTAAGCCCAACCAAGATGTTTAAATTAGCCTTAGCTGAAAATCAGACCAAATTGTCAAAGTGGCCCAATTTGTAAAATTTTAATTCTTTAAATACTTTATGAATAAATTTCTATGTAAGAATTCAGTCAGTCCAAGAGGCCCATTTAAAGGCCTTGGACGAAATTCCCTTGAAAGCCAACAATTAGGGTTTTTTTTTAGTTTTCCTAGTAGGGATAGGAAAGTAGTTAGGAGGCCTATATATATAGCTTGGCCAGCCACCCTTATACATGATATATTGAATTCAGATTTTTTTTGTGGAGTTAAAAATCTCTTTGAGTTTCTCCAAGAATTCTCTCTTGAGTTTTCTTTAGAAGTAGTTTTAACAATCTTTTTGAATGTCGGAGCCATCTTCAACCTTTTTCTTGCCGTGTTTTACATTGGAGGGAAGATTAGAGCCGTTTGAAGGGAGTTGTGAAATCTTTCTTGATTTCAAGGCTTCTTAGGACTTTATCCATCATTTTTGTTGTTCGTTCTTTTGTAATTATTTTTGTTTGTGTCGAATTGTTCATTAACTTGGTTTAATTGCTCTTGTCGCATTTCCAACCATTCCATGCTTCAAGGATCTGTTTTGTAACATTCATTGGCATCAAGAAACGTTCTTTATTCATCCTTTCTTGCCGCCCAAGTATCATTCTATTTTAATTTGGTGTTCTTGGTCTTTTAAGTTTAATTTTCTGTTTTCTGTTATCGTTTCAGATCTAAGTGTCGATAGTTTTCGTAAGGCTTTTCCCGTGACTTGGCAACTCGATCTTGGTCCGCGCGTAACACTATATCATTTGGTATCAGATTTTGGGCATTTTGGGTGTTCGTGGTTGATTTCTAAACTGATTTCCTTTAAAAAAAACAGCATATTGCAGTTTTTACTCAAAATGTTTTTTGAAAAACATTCATTTGAGTGGGTAAACGTTGTCCGATTGGTCTGAAATTTTATATGCATATTTGTGGCACTGTGATAGAATATTAAAAAAATATTTCCCGTAAAAAATCAGTAGAAAATTCAAAAAATAGAAAAAGATGAAATCAAATTAAAATTTTAAAAAATGTTCAGCGGGTTGAGTTTAGTGTAGAAACTTTCCAGATCAAATATACAATATTTAAGGACATTCTAGTTTCAATTTCGTGATTTTTGGAGATCGGGAACACCTTGAACGAAGTAGTCAAGTTACTCTACAGTTTTTTTCGGGTTTTCGGGTGTCAGCAATTTTTATTGATTCTTAGCTGTAGGTTTTCATTTGTGTTTCTTTTATTCTTCCTTTATACTATCTAACACCTTCTTGTTTCTTGTGTTATTAGGATTAAAAGTGTGCACAATTCTTCCTCGATGCGACACAAATCAATTGGAGTCTCGTCACTTTTTAGACTCATAGTGCAATTAGGATTCTTTGGTAGTTACGGTTCATACACTTTCTAATTCATTGATATAAACTCGACTAAAGAACTCACAATACTGAATTCTACCTCTTTGAGAATTTGATTTTCCTTTTTGAGTGATTAACGGTGATGTTTGTTAATTTTTTTTTCGAGTGTTGAGTGTTTGTTTTGCAAGTATTCCAAAAAAAAATAAGATGTCTAGAATTGATCAAGTCGTTGATTTTTCAGATTCGAGGACGAATCTTTTTGAGGAAGGGGGAATGATAAGAGTCACAAAGGCCCAACTCAAGCTCAAGAACGTGATAAGCTCAAATTACCACAAGGCCAATAACGAGGTCAAAGGCCAGGCAAATGCATATGAAACTAAACGGAACCGTCCAAGACTTCATTAGCAAGGCCTTAGATGCGTATACAAGGGAAAAAGAAAATCAAGATTCACTTTCTTGTTTTCAAGAAAATCAAGAAACCGAATATTGGTCGAATTTTGCTGTGTTGAGCGATTTCAAGAATCAAGAAAATCAAGATTTCAAATCTTGGAAATCTTGGTCCAAGAAACTGAATCTTGCAGCTAAGGTGCATTGGATCTCAGTTCCGAGCATCAACGAACTAGTTTCGGGAGAGAACGGATTACAAGCACAAGTTCTTGAAGATACGACCCAATAAGATGTTCTAGCCCAACCAAGAAGTTTAAATTAGCCTTAGCTGAAAATCAGACCAAATTGTCAAAGTGGCCCAATTTGTAAAATTTTAATTCATTAAATACTCAGTTTTAATTTTTAGACTTTATGAATAAATTTCTATGTAAGAATTCAGTCCAAGAGGCCCATTTAAAGCCAGTGGATGAAATTCCCTTAAAAGCCAACGATTAGGGTTTTTTTCAGTTTTCCTAGTAGGGATAGGAAAGTAGTTAGGAGGCCTATATATATGGCTTGGCCGGCCACCCTTATACATATATATTGAATTCAGATTTTTTTTGTGGAGTGAAAACTCTCTTTGAGTTTCTCCAAGAATTCTCTCTTGAGTTTTCTTTAGAAGTAGTTTTAACAATCTTTTTGATTGTGGGAGCCATCTTCAACCTTCTTCTTGCCCTGTTTTTACATTGGAGGGAAGATTAGAGCCGTTTGAAGGGAGTTGTGAAATCTTTCTTGATTTCAAGGCTTCTTAGGACTTTATCAATCTTTTTTGTTGTTTGTTCTTTTTTAATTATTTTTGTTTGTGTCGAATTGTTGATTAACTTGGTTTAATTGTTCTTGTTGCGTTTCCAGCCATTCCGTGCTTCAAGGATCTGTTTTGCAACATTCATTGGCATCAAGAAACGTTCTTTATTCATCCTTTCTTGCCGCCCAAGTATCATTCTATTTTAATTTGGTGTTCTTGGTCTTTTAAGTTTAATTTTCTGTTTTCTATTTTCGTTT
Organism: Gossypium hirsutum; assembly: GCF_007990345.1. NCBI lineage: Eukaryota > Viridiplantae > Streptophyta > Magnoliopsida > Malvales > Malvaceae > Gossypium > Gossypium hirsutum. Next base: position 38,741,096 of record NC_053446.1, on the reverse strand, counting down.
CAGATCTAAGTGTCGATAGTTTTCGTAAGACTTTTCCCGTGACTTGGAAACTCGATCTTGGTCCGTGCGTAACACTATATCATTTGGTATCAGTTTTGGGCATTTTGGGTGTTCGTGGTTGATTTCTAAACTGATTTCCTTTAAAAAAATAGCATATTGCAGTTTTTACTGAGAAATTTTTTTGAAAAACATTCATTTGAGTGGGTAAACGTTGTCCGATTGGTCTGAAATTTTATATGCATATTTGTGGCACTGTGATAGAATACTAAAAATTATTTCCCGTAAAAAAATCAGTAGAAAAATTCAAAAAATAGAAAAAGATGAAATCAAATAAAAATTTTAAAAAATGTTTAGCGGGTTGAGTTTAGTGCAGAAACTTTCCATATCAAATATACAACATTTAAGGACATTCCAGTTTAAATTTCGTGATTTTTGGAGATCAGGAACACCTCGAACAAAGTTGTCAAGTTACTCTACAGTTTTTTTCGGGTTTTCGGGTGTCAGCAATTTTTATTGATTCTTAGCTGTAGGTTTTCATTTGGTTTTCTTTTATTCTTCCTTTACACTATCTAACACCTTCTTGTTTCTTGTGTTATTAGGATTAAAAGTGTTCACAATTCTTGCTCGGTGCGACACAAATCAATTGGAGTCTCGTCACTTTTTGGACTCATAGTGCAATTAGGATTCTTTGGTAGTTACGGTTCATACACTTTCTAATTCATTGATATAGACTCGACTAAAAGAACTCACAATACTGAATTCTACCTCTTTGAGAATTTGATTTTCCTTTTTGAGTGATTAACGGTGACGTTTGTTAATTTTTTTTTTGAGTGTTGAGTATTTGTTTTGCAAGTATTCCAAAAAAAAATAAGATGTCTAGAATTGATCAAGTCGTTGACTTTTCAGATTCGAGGACGAATCTTTTTGAGGAAGGGGGAATGATACGAGTCACAAAGGCCCAACTCAAGCTCAAGAACGTGATAAGCTCAAATTACCACAAGGCCAATAACGAGGTCAAAGGCCAGGCAAATGCGTATAAAACTAAACGGAACCGTCCAAGACTTCATTAGCAAGGCCTTAGATGCATATACAAAGGAAAAAGAAAATCAAGATTCACTTTCTTGTTTTCAAGAAAATTAAGAAACTGAATATTGGTCCAATTTTGCTGTGTTGAGTGATTTCAAGAATCATGAAAATCAAGATTTCAAATCTTGGAAATCTTAGTCCAAGAAACTGAATCTTGCAGCTAAGGCGCATTGGATCTCAGTTACGAGCATCAACAAACCAATTTTGGGAGAGAACGGATTACAAGCCCAAGTTCTTGAAGATACGACCCAATAAGATGTTCCAAGCCCAATTAAGAAGTTTAAATTAGACTTAGTTGAAAATCATGTCAAATTGTCAAAAATTTGTAAAATTTTAATTCATTAAATACTCAGTTTTAATTTTTAGACTTTACGAATAAATTTCTATGTAAGAATTCAGTCCAAGAGGCCCATTTAAAGGCAGTGGACGAAATTCCCTTGAAAGCCAACAATTAGGGTTTTTTTTAGTTTCCCTAGTAGGGATAGGAAAGTAGTTAGGAGGCCTATATATATGGCTTGGCCGGCCACCCTTATACATATATATTGAATTCAGATTTTTTTTGTGGAGTGAAAACTCTCTTTGAGTTTCTCCAAGAATTCTCTCTTGAGTTTTCTTTAGAAGTAGTTTTAACAATCTTTTTGATTGTGGGAGCCATCTTCAACCTTCTTCTTGCCCTGTTTTTACATTGGAGGGAAGATTAGAGCCGTTTGAAGGGAGTTGTGAAATCTTTCTTGATTTCAAGGCTTCTTAGGACTTTATCCATCTTTTTTGCTGTTTGTTCTTTTTTAACTATTTTTGTTTGTGTCGAATTGTTGATTAACTTGGTTTAATTTTTCTTGTTGCGTTTCTAGCCATTCCATGCTTCAAGGATCTGTTTTGAAACATTCTTTGGCATCAAGAAATGTTTTTTATCCTTTCTTTCTGTCCAAGTATCATTCTATTTCAATTTGGTTTTCTTGGTCTTTTAAGTTTAATTTTCTATTTTTTGTTTTCGTTTCAGATCTAAGTGTCGATAGTTTTCGTAAGACTTTTCCCGTGACTTGGCAACTCGATCTTGGTCCGCACGCAACCCCCTATCATAACTCAATTACAAACTCGACCTCTCGAATTGGTGGTAACCTGGGTAATTTCTCTGGAAACATATCTAAATATTCACTTACCACAGAAACTAATTCTAGCTTCAATTCAGGAACTCTAGAATCAAGTATGTAAGAAAGATATGCGTCAAAGCCTTTTCTAACATATTTCTGTGCTGACATAGCCGAAATAACATTAGACATACTATCCAAACTATCAGATTCAATCTGAAGCTTTTCACCGTTCTGACATTTTAATACAATAAGCTTTCATCTACAGTTCACTACAGTGTCATGTAGTGTCAACCAATCCATACCCAAAATCACGTCAAACTCATCAAAGGGTAGTAGCATCAAATTGGCAAAAAATGTTGTAACCTGGAATCATCAAAGGACAGTTTTTACAGACTTTATCAACTAACACATACTGACCTAGGGGATTCGTTACTTTAACCACAAATTCAGTAGACTCGAAAGGCAATTTCTTACTTGACTCTAGATTCATGCATACATGCGAATGTGTTGGTCTCGGATCACTCAAAACAGTAACATCAATATCAAAGATAGAAAATGTACCAGTGATAACATCTGGTGCTGACGCTTCCTCTCGTGTACAGATCGTATAAGCTCTAGCCAGTTCTCGTGCTTTGGATCTCACAGTAGATTCCTTTGTTCAACTACGACTATTACCTACATTTCTAGGTTTCCCTGGCAGTCTACCTCTCACAACTGTGTTGTTCGGTCGAACAGTCTGAGCCTTTTCTTTTTCGGGCCTCTCGAGGCAATCTCGGATAAAATGTTCATATGACCAACATTTAAAACATGCTTCATCTTTCATCTTACACTCACCAAAGTGTCGATGTCCACATTATTGACATTCAGGCTTGTTACTCTTAACACCACCTACACTTGCTACAGACGTAGCATGAGGTTTTGAACTCTCAAGTTGTTCTCCTCGATCCCTACCTGAGTAACCCACTAAAGTTGACGAACAACTGTGATATTCTTTTGATTTCTTTGACAGAAATTGATAAGATTTTCTCGTTGATCTCTTACCTGAATCACGAGCCTCAAAATTAGCTTTTCTTTTAGCTTTACTCAATTCTTCAGCTTTATGAGCTTGATCAACTAGAACAACAAATTCTTTCAATTCTAGAATCTTAACCAGCAGCTTTATGCCTTCGTTTAGCCCATCTTCAAACCATTTACACTTGGCAATCTCGGTCGGTATACATTCTCAAACATACTTGTTCAGTTGAACAAATTCCCTCTCATACTCAGATACTATCATCCAACCCTGTTTAAGCTAAAAAAAACTCTTTGCGTTTCTTGTCAAGGAACCTCTAACTCACATGTTTCTTACGAAACTCAATTTGAAAGAATTCCCAGTCCACTCCCTCTCTCGGCACAACTGAAATCAAGGTGTTCCACCACTGATAGGTTGAGTCTTTCAATAAGGAAACAACACATTTTATGCACTCTACAGGTTTACAATATAACTCATCAAAAACCCTGATCATTTTTTCTAACCAGAACTCGGCTCTCTCTGGATCATCTTATGACATAGCTCTAAACTCTTCAACCGCATATTCATTGATTTTATCGACCAGAGGCTTACTCACTCGTACTAGTTCCAAACCCTGATGAACTACGGGGACCATTTGGGGGACAAGTGGGAGTAGAGGTCGTTGAGCCATTGGGTTTGTTCGTACAAACTCATTGAACCACTCATTCATCATTTAGAAGAAGGCTTCCTTAGCCTCTCCTCCCTGGCCCTCAGATACGGGCCTACTGCCACTAGACATTACACCGTGAATGGAGGCTCGCGCGCTACTTTCAGCCTCATCGGAATTAGCTCAATTAGATGACATTATCTATATGAAAGCATAGTTCAAATCGAGTCAAGAGTTATCACACTATCACTGAATATATAATGACATGTATTTCTAGACTCGTACTCGCTATGTTTAGTCCGAGAATCAACTAAATCGTAGCTTTGATACCACTAAATGTAACACCCCTAACCTGTATCCGTCACTGAAATAAGGTTATAGAGCTTTATCAAATAAATGTAACCTACAATCATTCATTTTCAAACCTTAACATAATCATAGCATAATTCATTAATATACATGCATATCATCCCTTATTCGAGCCTTCGAGGCCTTAGAAACACCTTAGCAATGATTCGGGACTAAATCAGAAATAATTGGAACATTGAGGAAAAAGTTAGAAAATTTTAAACTGTCGGGGTCACACGGCCCTGACTTGTAACATTTGAAACCTACATGGGACACACGGCCTTGTCACTTGGCCATGTGTCGCACACGGATGAGACACACACCTGTGTCTTAGGCCGTGTATGATGTGATCCAGCCCAGGTTAATCGAGTCGTTTCACGTAGATGCCCGATCGTCGATGAGGAGTTTCGTACCAAAAGGATGGTTTGTTTGTAATTGGCTAAAAATATGTAGTAAAGTGATGGATATAAGTTCACAAAGGGGTAAGTAGGATATGGATAGGTTTGACAACAAGGGGATGGAGAAAGATAGCTAATTTGTTTGGCTCGGTTTAAGGATAAAATAATAAAGATAAAATATAAGATATTCGGTGGGGATGGATAAGTGAACTTAAACACCAGAAACGATTCAACACTAAAGAGTGTCACCCCGATTTCTATTTGGATAAGGTGGATTTGCGGAATTGTAGAAGGGTTGAACGCCACACCAATGCAAGGTGATAAGTTCAAAAGAGAACGATAGACGCCACTAGCACGCTAGATAAGTCAGATCGAGACTCGTACGAAATAGGATAGGAGGAAACCTCTCAATCAAGTTTTCAATAATCAAATTCTGTAACATTTTACAATAAACAAAATAAACTTTTTATAGGCTGTGACAACCCAAATTAGACCCTGGTCGGAATGTGGTTTCGAGACCACATTACCGAGCCAAAAATTTATTTTTTGTGTTTTAATTGCATAAATTTTTGTGTGACAGTGAATATATGAGAAATTAAATGCTTAATATTAGCTTTAGGATTGTGAATTAATTCAAAAAGGACCTAGTTGACGAAGTTAGAAAAGATGATAGATGAATTATAAGGAGTAATTAATAATAGGGTGAGGAAGCATGGCTTTGCATGTCAAATTGCCCATAAAATACATGGTGGCCGGCCAAGGAGTGATGATGCTCCACTCATTCTAATTTAATATGTTTTCTTTTGGTTAACAAATGATGGGGATAATAATAGGAAAGTGAACAAAAAAAATGGGTGTCATACTTGCCATCTCCTAGCCGAAAAACCAAGAAAAAGAAGGGGAGAAAAACTTGGAAAGAGTTCGGCCATTGCTTGTATCTAGGAGGAGTGTTTGATGTTGTGGCATGAAAATGAGGGAGTTTGAATGCTTAATAAGGAGGGAAGAAGGAGTGTTCATGTTTTCTTTCTTTTGCAATTGTCGTAACTAGAGGAAGAAGAGGAAGCAAGATTCGGCCAAGGTGGTCCTTTAGATCAAGGTATGTTCAATGATATTTTTGGAAGTTTACACAACCTTTGGGGGATGAGTCTAAATTCTATCTATCCCATGGTTGGATTTGGGGTTGTTGGAGAGTTAGGATTCGGCTAAGGAGCTTAAAAAAAATTTAGTTGATACCTTGATGCTATTAGCATGCTAGTTATATGGATGTGTTAAGTTGCTTGTTATGTTAGCATGAAAGTTGAAATTGTTAAGCTATTTTGTTGGAGGTGCCGAATTTAGGACTAGGAAGAGAATGAGTATTCGGCTAACATAGTGGAAAGGTGGGTGTTGCCGATTGCTAGATTTAGACTATGGGAGTGGCTATAATGGGCATTAAGATGTGGAACTTAAGAAATGTAATTATATGTGGATTTACATGATGTTACAAATAGATGTGAAAATATGCTAGATTAGGAAAATTCGATTAAGTGTTCATGAGATGAAATTAGGTGTTTAAATGATGTTATAGTTGACATTGTACATGTATACATACATTCGGCCATCTAATTGAGTATGAAGGTGGTGTTAAATCTAATTGTGATGCCCATTCTGAAGTATATATATATACATATATATGTATATATACACAAGTATGCCCATTCGGGATGTTACCTTTAATTATGTGTAGAATCGACTAAATGGGTAATTAGTGAGGATGGTTGCCGAATATACAAACATACATATGCATGTGTAATTGAATTATGAATGTTTAGCAAGATGGCTAAACTAGTTGATTTATTGATTAAGCTCAAGGAGTTAAAGGAGGAGAATCAAGCAAAGGCAAAGAAAAGATCATCGAGTAGCCGAATTGGAACCGTCTTACCCAACACCAAGTAAGTCATTAAGCATATAGTTGGTATTAATTCAAATGGTCATAACGTTTATGTAATGATGCTGAATGGAATGAATAAATATATATATGCATATACGTATGTGATGATGAAAGTGTTGAATGAAAAGAAAAGAGGTGAGATGTATTGAGTTGTTGATCTCGGCACTAAATGTGCGGGTATAAACATGTATGACCATGAGATTGGCGCTAAGTGTGCGGGTTTAAATTGTGCAGCACTAAGTCTGCGAATTGACTATGTAGCACTAAGTGTGCGAGTTTGACTATGTAGCACTAAGTGTGCGAGCTTGATTATGTAGCACTAAGTGTGCGAGTTTGATTATATAGCACTAAGTGTGCGAGTTGATTATATAGCACTGAGTGTGCGGACTTATTATATATTTTTGAAACATTATGGACACTAAGTGTGCGACGTTATTGAGTCGATCACGGACAGCGGATCGGGTAAGTACCTTGAGTTCATGGCTAATAGGTGCTATGTCTATATTTGGAGTTGAGCTTGGTAAGTTTGAACCTATGTGACAAATATACTTGAAGTCACGTACATAAGATTTATCATGGAATAGGTGAAAGGCCGTTTAGTTGTATGATTGTAACGAAAATAATATGATGTATGAAAATGCCTCAAATATCCTATTGATGAGTATACGGAATGTGAATGCATGATTTGGTATGAGATTGAACCGATAGGTCTGAGGAACCATGGCATGGTTCGGTATGGATGGAGTAACTAGCCTCGTTCCATTTTATTTCCTATTGTGATAATGTTATTAATGGATGGTAGTGCATTGCTTATGACTTACTGAGTTATAAACTCACTCGGTGTTTCCTTGTCACCTATTCTAGGTTTCTTGGACTCGTCTCTTTTTGCGTGGTCGGGCCGTCATCGAAGTCATCACACCGGATAGCAAGTTTTGGTACTTTCTTCTTAGTTGGCTTAGGAGAACATTTCGGCATGTATAGGCTATTATGTTGTGTTTGAACTTTGGTATGTAATCTTTTAGCCATGCGAAAATGGCATAAATGTTCGGTTGGTTTTGGATTCATAACGTTAGGTCGCAAATCTTGATAATTCGACCTTTTTATGCCATACGTCATGGTTGATTATTTTGGTGTTAAAATTCATGATATGGCAATAGTGTAGTAGGGGGAAGTTTGACAATGATTAGCCTTTGGCATGGCTAGTCATGATCATAATTGGTGATATGTATGATGAATTACTAGTTAGATCAAGGAGAAATCACGAAATAGGCATAGTTGCTTTCGTAACAGATGCTGGCAGCAGCAGTGACGTGAGATCGAAAAATCACTAAAAATAGTAGGAGTGGAATTAATTGACGAATAAATTTTGTACTTGAAGCTCGATGAGTCTATTTTCATATAGAAGTAACGAAAAGATCATATGGACAGTATGTTAAGAGATATTCAGGTTCTCGTGAGACAGGGCCAGAACGGTTTCTGGATTCCCTGTTCCGACTTTGGAGATTTATTATAAATTAACCAGAGATAATTAGGAGTCATGCCATATATGTACAGATTCCTCTCTGAGTCTAGTTTCTATAGAAACAAACAACATCAGTATTGAAGCTCTGGGCAGGGAGATATCCAATTCGTAATGCGCAAGGGTCAGTGTAGTCGATCCCTGTAACATGGGAGACTTTGACTAATAAACTGTACTAATTGGCCCGACCAAAAATTCTAGAAAAAATTATGGAGATGGGCATATGAGTCTAGTTTCAGGGAAAAATCACAAACTGATTTTTGAGTTGTGAAACTCAAGATATGATTTTTAAAGCGACTAGTACGCAGATCGGCAGCTTGTCTGGGAAATGTCGAATAAGTGGTTTGAAGTCTGTTAACACCTCGTGTTCGACTCCGGCGACGGTATCGGGTTCGGGGTGTTACATTTAATTGGTATCAAAGCTATGGTTTAGTCGGTTCTAGGACTACCATAGCACGTATGAGTCTAGCTATACATGCCGAATGTTAATGTTTAACTGTGTGATGACTTCTGACGGTTAAAATTTTATGTTTTGATTAGTAAATGGATCCCGGTGTAGAAAGAATCTTAGCGGATGACGTTGAAAGTGTAGCGGCTGCTCCTGTACAAGGGACACCGCCTATTGAACCTCAGTCATCTGCGAATAATCAAGGTGAGGGGGCTAAACAAGCCTTCTTTACCATGATGAATGAGTGGGTCGCGCAGTATGCCCGAACCAATCCGGCTGTCCAACAATTCCCGAATTTGAATAATCCACCCCCGGAGCCAGTAATGCCATCAGTTACTGATCCTGTGAGGCTGAGTAAGCCACCTGTAGACTTGATTAGGAAGCGCGGGGCTGAGGAGTTCAGGGCCATAGTTACTGATGATGCTGAAAGGGCCGAGTTCTGGCTTGATAACACCGTTCGGGTGTTTGATGAACTGTCATGCACACCTGATGAATGTCTAAAGTGTGGTGTATCTTTCTTGCGAGACTCAGCCTACTATTGGTGGAAGACCTTGATTTCCATAGTCCCGAACGAACGAGTAACTTGGGACTTCATTCAGACGGAATTTCGGAAGAAATATATTAGCCAACGGTTCATTGATCAAAAGCGTAAGGAATTCTTGGAACTCAAGCAAGGCCGTATGACAGTATCTGAATACGAACATGAATTCGTGAGACTTAGTAGGTATGCCCGAGAGTGTGTAGCTGATGAGGTTGCTATGTGCAAAAGATTCGAAGAAGGATTGAATGAAGATTTAAAGCTACTAATGGGTATTTTGGAAATAAAAGAATTCGTAACACTAGTCGAACGAGCCTGCAAGGCGGAAGAACTTGGAAAGGAGAAGAAGAAGGCTGAATTTGAAGCTAGAGACTATCGTAAAAGATCGACGGGTAAAGCTCCGTTCTCAGCTGTAAAGAAGTTCAAGGAGGACACTAATAAGTCGAGGACGACTGCGGGAATTTCCATCAGAGCAAAACCATCGACGGGCTCTCGAGCTACTTCGGTAGCTAGTGTGGGCAATAATCGTCAAGAGAAACCTAAATGTCCCCAATGCGGAAGACGACACCTAGGTGAATGTTGGGGTAAGTCTACTAACAGGGCCTGTTACGGATGCGGTTCGAAGGACCACTTCATTAGAGATTGCACGGAGCTTGATGAGAAGAATAAGATTCAAGGTGCAAGACCTAGTGGAGTGACAACTAGAGGTAGACCACCGAGAATTTTAGGAGGTAGGGATGGTAGTCAGAGAGGGGCCCCTGATACGGCTGTTCGAGCCGAGAACCGTACTCCTGCTAGAGCATATGCCATTCGCGCACGAGAGGAGGCATCCTCACCCGACGTCATCACTGGTACCTTCACTCTCTTTGATACTAATGTGATTGCATTGATTGACCCTGGCTCTACTCATTCATATGTATGCGAAACCTTAGCATCCAGTAAGACTCTACCTGTTGAGTCTACTGAGTTCGTAATTCGAGTGTCAAACCCTTTGGGTCAATGCGTACTTGTTGATAAAGTGTGTAAGAGATGCCCTCTAATAATCCGAGAATCCTGTTTTTCGGCCGATTTGATGCTTTTGCCGTTTGACGAATTTGATGTTATTCTTGGTTTGGATTGGTTGACCGCGCATGATGCGGTTGTGAATTGCAAAAGCAAGACTATTGATTTGAGGTGCGCAAATAACGAGATAATCCGAGTTGAGTCTACGGACTTAAGGGGGTTGCCAGCTATAATATCAGCAATGTTGGCCCAGAAATATGTAAGAAAAGGGTGCGAAGCATACCTTGCGTATGTACTTGATGACAAAGAGTTAAAAAAGAAACCCGAATCTGTGCCGGTGGTTTGTGAATACCCGGATGTGTTTCCTGAAGAATTACCGGGTTTACCACCTGTTCGGGAGGTAGAGTTTGGTATTGAGCTTGTACCTGGGACTACGCCGATTTCGATAGCTCCGTATCGTATGGCACCAACCGAGTTAAAAGAGTTAAAATCTCAGTTGCAAGAATTGACGGATAGAGGTTTTGCTCGACCAAGTTTCTCACCTTGGGGTGCACCAGTATTGTTCGTGAAAAAGAAGGACGGAACCATGAGGTTGTGCATTGACTATCGTCAACTGAATAAAGTGACGATAAAGAACAAGTATCCGTTACCGCGTATTGATGATTTGTTTGATCAATTAAAGGGAGCATCAGTGTTTTCAAAGATAGATTTGAGATCGGGTTATTATCAGTTGCAGATTCGAGATTCGGACGTACCCAAAACTGCTTTTAGAACGAGGTACGGTCACTACGAGTTCTTAGTGATGCCGTTCGGGCTCACTAATGCCCCTGCGGTATTTATGGATTTGATGAATCGAATCTTCAGACCATATTTGGATCGGTTCGTAGTTGTGTTCATTGATGACATCTTGGTCTATTCAAGAGATGAGACCGAACATGCTGAACACCTGAGATTAGTGATGCAAATTTTGCGGGATAAGCAGTTATATGCGAAGTTCAGTAAGTGTGAGTTCTGGTTGAGAGAGGTTAGCTTCTTGGGTCATGTGGTATCCGCAACGGGTATTCGAGTTGACCCGAGCAAAATTTCAGCCATACTTAACTAGAAGCCTCCAAGAAATATTACCGAAGTTCGGAGCTTCCTGGGGCTCGCCGGTTATTACCGACGATTTGTAAAAGGTTTCTCGATGATAGCCACACCAATGACGAAGCTACTTCAAAAGGATGTTAAGTTCGAATGGACGGAGGAATGTCAGAAAAGCTTCGATCAACTGAAAACTCATTTGACTGAAGCTCCAATTTTGGTGCAACCCGAATCAGGCAAAGAGTTTGTCATTTATTGTGACGCATCCCTACTCGGGTTGGGTTGCGTATTGATGCAAGAAGGTCGAGTTGTGGCCTATGCGTCGAGACAATTGAAGCCACACGAGAGAAATTATCCAACCCATGATCTCGAGCTAGCTGCCATCGTATTTGCTTTGAAAATATGGCGACATTATTTGTTTGGTGAAAAGTGCCATGTATTTTCGGATCACAAAAGTCTCAAATATTTGATGACTCAAAGAGACTTAAATCTGCGACAAAGACGTTGGCTTGAGTTGTTGAAAGATTACGAGCTTGTCATTGATTACCACCCGGGAAAGGCTAATGTGGTTGCGGACGCCTTAAGCCAGAAATCGCTGTTTCCTTTACGAGCGATGAATGTGCGCTTGTCTGTTCTACCCGACAATGTGTTAGTAGCTGAATTAAAGGCCAAACCATCATTGATTCATCAAATTCGTGAAGCTCAGAAAGTCGACAATGAATTGGTTGCAAAACGGGCTGAATGTATTCCGAATATGGAATCCAAATTTCAAATTGATGATGACGATTGTTTGAGGTTCAGAAGTCGATTGTGTGTTCCAAGAAATTCAGAACTCATTTCGATGATTCTGAACGAAGCTCATTGTAGCCGAATGTCAATTCACCCGGGGAGTACGAAAATGTACAACGATTTGAAACGTCGGTTTTGGTGGCATGGTATGAAACGGGACATCTCCGACTTTGTTTCGAGATGTTTAATATGTCAACAAGTGAAAGCAGAACATCAAGTGCCTTCAGGATTACTTCAGTCGATCATGATACCCGAGTGGAAATGGGATCGAGTCACAATGGACTTTGTGTCCGGACTGCCATTGTCAGCAAGTAAGAAGGATGCGATTTGGGTTGTTGTTGATAGACTGACTAAGTCGGCTCACTTTATCCCCGTGCATACGGATTTTTCATTGGATAAACTAGCCGAATTGTATGTTTCTCAGATTGTGAGATTACATGGAGTACCTATTTCTATCGTGTCGGATAGAGATCCGAGATTCACCTCGCGATTTTGGAAGAAATTGCAAGAAGCTTTGGGTACCAAGCTGCATTTTAGCACCGCTTTTCATCCACAAACCGATGGTCAATCCGAGCGGATAATTCAGATACTTGAGGATATGTTGAGATGTTGCATCCTCAAGTTTAATGGTTCATGGGAACGGTATTTACCTTTGATTGAATTCGCTTACAACAATAGTTTTCAATCAAGTATTAAGATGGCACCTTACGAGGCTTTGTACGGTCGTAAATGCCGTACCCCAATATTTTGGACTGAACTTAGTGAAAGTAAGATCCTTGGGGTTGATTTGATTAAGGATGCCGAACAGAAAGTTCGAGTAATTCGCGAAAGTTTGAAAACCGCTTTGGATCGTCAAAAGTCGTATGCGGATTTGAAAAGAAAAGACATTGAATATCAGGTTGGAGACAAAGTATTTCTCAAAGTTTCACCCTGGAAGAAGGTGCTTAGATTTGGTCGTAAGGGCAAATTGAGTCCGAGGTTCATCGGTCCGTACGAAGTATCCGAACGAGTTGGACCCGTTGCATACCGATTAATTTTGCCCCCTGAGCTCGAAAAGATTCACAATGTTTTTCATGTCTCGATGCTTCGACGATATAGGTCCGATCCATCGCACGTAATTCCTCCATCGGAGATCGAGATTCAATCTAATTTAAGTTACGAAGAAGAACCAGTTCGTATTTTAGCACATGAAGTAAAAGAACTACGAAACAGGAAAATCTCATTAGTGAAAGTACTGTGGCATAAACACGGAATTGAAGAAGCCACTTGGGAACTTGAGGACTCTATGAAGGATCGATATCCAAAATTATTTACCGGTAAGATTTTCGGGGACGAAAATTTCTTATGTGGGGGAGAGTTGTGACAACCCAAATTAGACCCTGGTCGGAATGTGGTTTCGAGACCACATTACCGAGCCAAAAATTTATTTTTTGTGTTTTAATTGCATAAATTTTTGTGTGACAGTGAATATATGAGAAATTAAATGCTTAATATTAGCTTTAGGATTGTGAATTAATTCAAAAAGGACCTAGTTGACGAAGTTAGAAAAGATGATAGATGAATTATAAGGAGTAATTAATAATAGGGTGAGGAAGCATGGCTTTGCATGTCAAATTGCCCATAAAATACATGGTGGCCGGCCAAGGAGTGATGATGCTCCACTCATTCTAATTTAATATGTTTTCTTTTGGTTAACAAATGATGGGGATAATAATAGGAAAGTGAACAAAAAAAAAATGGGTGTCATACTTGCCATCTCCTAGCCGAAAAACCAAGAAAAAGAAGGGGAGAAAAACTTGGAAAGAGTTCGGCCATTGCTTGTATCTAGGAGGAGTGTTTGATGTTGTGGCATGAAAATGAGGGAGTTTGAATGCTTAATAAGGAGGGAAGAAGGAGTGTTCATGTTTTCTTTCTTTTGCAATTGTCGTAACTAGAGGAAGAAGAGGAAGCAAGATTCGGCCAAGGTGGTCCTTTAGATCAAGGTATGTTCAATGATATTTTTGGAAGTTTACACAACCTTTGGGGGATGAGTCTAAATTCTATCTATCCCATGGTTGGATTTGGGGTTGTTGGAGAGTTAGGATTCGGCTAAGGAGCTTAAAAAAATTTAGTTGATACCTTGATGCTATTAGCATGCTAGTTATATGGATGTGTTAAGTTGCTTGTTATGTTAGCATGAAAGTTGAAATTGTTAAGCTATTTTGTTGGAGGTGCCGAATTTAGGACTAGGAAGAGAATGAGTATTCGGCTAACATAGTGGAAAGGTGGGTGTTGCCGATTGCTAGATTTAGACTATGGGAGTGGCTATAATGGGCATTAAGATGTGGAACTTAAGAAATGTAATTATATGTGGATTTACATGATGTTACAAATAGATGTGAAAATATGCTAGATTAGGAAAATTCGATTAAGTGTTCATGAGATGAAATTAGGTGTTTAAATGATGTTATAGTTGACATTGTACATGTATACATACATTCGGCCATCTAATTGAGTATGAAGGTGGTGTTAAATCTAATTGTGATGCCCATTCCGAAGTATATATATATACATATATATGTATATATACACAAGTATGCCCATTCGGGATGTTACCTTTAATTATGTGTAGAATCGACTAAATGGGTAATTAGTGAGGATGGTTGCCGAATATACAAACATACATATGCATGTGTAATTGAATTATGAATGTTTAGCAAGATGGCTAAACTAGTTGATTTATTGATTAAGCTCAAGGAGTTAAAGGAGGAGAATCAAGCAAAGGCAAAGAAAAGATCATCGAGTAGCCGAATTGGAACCGTCTTACCCAACACCAAGTAAGTCATTAAGCATATAGTTGGTATTAATTCAAATGGTCATAACGTTTATGTAATGATGCTGAATGGAATGAATAAATATATATATGCATGTACGTATGTGATGATGAAAGTGTTGAATGAAAAGAAAAGAGGTGAGATGTATTGAGTTGTTGATCTCGGCACTAAATGTGCGGGTATAAACATGTATGACCATGAGATTGGCGCTAAGTGTGCGGGTTTAAATTGTGCAGCACTAAGTGTGCGAATTGACTATGTAGCACTAAGTGTGCGAGTTTGACTATGTAGCACTAAGTGTGCGAGC
Source organism: Gossypium hirsutum (assembly GCF_007990345.1). NCBI lineage: Eukaryota > Viridiplantae > Streptophyta > Magnoliopsida > Malvales > Malvaceae > Gossypium > Gossypium hirsutum. The sequence goes on along the minus strand of NC_053446.1, from coordinate 38,726,089 downwards.
TTGATTATGTAGCACTAAGTGTGCGAGTTTGATTATATAGCACTAAGTGTGCGAGTTGATTATATAGCATTGAGTGTGCGGACTTATTATATATTTTTGAAACATTATGGACACTAAGTGTGCGACGTTATTGAGTCGATCACGGACAGCGGATCGGGTAAGTACCTTGAGTTCATGGCTAATAGGTGCTATGTCTATATTTGGAGTTGAGCTTGGTAAGTTTGAACCTATGTGACAAATATACTTGAAGTCACGTACATAAGATTTATCGTGGAATAGGTGAAAGGCCGTTTAGTTGTATGATTGTAACGAAAATAATATAATGTATGAAAATGCCTCAAATATCCTATTGATGAGTATACGGAATGTGAATGCATGATTTGGTATGAGATTGAACCGATAGGTCTGAGGAACCATGGCATGGTTCGGTATGGATGGAGTAACTAGCCTCGTTCCATTTTATTTCCTATTGTGATAATGTTATTAATGGATGGTAGTGCATTGCTTATGACTTACTGAGTTATAAACTCACTCGGTGTTTCCTTGTCACCTATTCTAGGTTTCTTGGACTCGTCTCTTTTTGCGTGGTCGGGCCGTCATCGAAGTCATCACACCGATAGCAAGTTTTGGTACTTTCTTCTTAGTTGGCTTAGGAGAACATTTCGGCATGTATAGGCTATTATGTTGTGTTTGAACTTTGGTATGTAATCTTTTAGCCATGCGAAAATGGCATAAATGTTCGGTTGGGTTTGGATTCATAACGTTAGGTCGCAAATCTTGATAATTCGACATTTTTATGCCATACGTCATGGTTGATTATTTTGGTGTTAAAATTCATGATATGGCAATAGTGTAGTAGGGGGAAGTTTGACAATGATTAGCCTTTGGCATGGCTAGTCATGATCATAATTGGTGGTATGTATGATGAATTACTAGTTAGATCAAGGAGAAATCACGAAATAGGCATAGTTGCTTTCGTAACAGATGCTGGCAGCAGCAGTGACGTGAGATCGAAAAATCACTAAAAATAGTAGGAGTGGAATTAATTGACGAATAAATTATGTATTTTAAGCTCGATGAGTCTATTTTCATATAGAAGTAACGAAAAGATCATATGGACAGTATGTTAAGAGATATTCAGGTTCTCGTGAGACAGGGCCAGAACGGTTTCTGGATTCCCTGTTCCAAATTTGGATATTTATTATAAATTAACCAGAGATAATTAGGAGTCATGCCATATATGTACAGATTCCTCTCTGAGTATAGTTTCTATAGAAACAAACAACATCAGTATTGAAGCTCTGGGCAGGGAGATATCCAATTCGTAATGCGTAAGGGTCAGTGTAGTCAATCCCTGTAACATGGGAGACTTTGACTAATAAACTGTACTAATTGGCCCGACCAAAAATTCTAGAAAAAATTATGGAGATGGGCATATGAGTCTAGTTTCAGGGAAAAATTACGAAACTGATTTTCGAGTTGTGAAACTCAGGATATGATTTTTAAAGCAACTAGTACGCAGATCGGCAGCTTATCTGGGAAATGTCGAATAAGTGGTTTGAAGTCTGTTAACACCTCGTGTTCGACTCCGGCGACGGTATCGGGTTCGGGGTGTTACATAGGCTCTCTAATGCCTATTAAAATTCAGCTACTAATGTGTTCACACAACAATTAAAAATGTTCACACTTCAAGCATTAAATCTCTGTTCATGGATAGTGTAAGTTCATGCATGGTTGAATAATCATGTTTCTTCCCAAAACCCGTTCATGCATGCTTAACCAATAAGAAAGCTTCCTTGTTCCATGAATGTGCATCTTCAATTCATATCCAACCCCTCTTGGATGAATGCTAGGTGCATGGGTCATGCATCTCTCTTAATTAAAGCTTTAATGATGGGCTGGTTCATGAATGGAAGCATGTACCTTGTAAATTCGTTCTCCCCTTTGTACATGCACATTATACATTCAATGTGATGAATTAAGGTAATATTCCCTCCCTTTGGACGTTCATGAATCCACCCATACATGTATAGGAGCTGATTGGTCAAATTGAGGTGTGAATGGCTTAGATGCTGCCTTGGGAATACGATCGGCCAAGCTTGTGCTTTAAGTTGCTGGACACCTTTTGGCCAAATAGGTGCCTTGGGGAGCCAAATGGATCAGCCACCATTCATTGAAAGAGGCCTTACATGCACCGTACCATACATTGAACCTATCATGCATGAACCTTGTTTAATTACTCTCCAAATTCAGCTCACCTACAAAAACACATGAACCAAAATTAAATCACATAAAATTCAGCTGAACAAACATTAATATAATTTAGACACACTAATTAAACATAAATTAAATTAGACAAATTTAATAAAGTCTTAACAAGACATATTAAATTCGGCCAAGACACATTTAAAACATGTAATAAGTCAAAACATAATTATAAGCTGTAGTAATTTAAGCTAAATTAATAAATTACATAATTTATTCAGACATTAAAATAAATGAGTTGAAATAAACTTAAGCCAAGCTCAAACGAGCTAAAGTAAGCTAAATTGAGCTCAAACGAGCTAATTAAGCTCATGTGAGCTAAATCGAGCTGGGAAAAACTAAGATTGAGCTTGTTGAGATGAGATTGAGCTTCATCTTGCACTTGGGGCCCTCGTGTTTAGGCCAATCATGATAGCAACGAGTGGTGCCACAACATGATGCGATTGAGATCACATCAGTGTAGACAAGAAATTGGCCAAACTCAAGCCATTTCCTTCACCCGCCTCAAGCATGAACCTAATCACATTTGCACATATGACCAAGGCATCAAACCCACTCAAAACATGCATAAAAATGAAAAAATCACTATACCATTAATCCATACAAATAATATGCAAATAAGGCACCTCAATCACAAACCATTAAACATACCAATTCCTTTCCTTTCCTTTACATCATTGCTCACTCCAGCCATAAATGGGTTTGCTCACACAAGCTGACGGTCAGAATGTAGCTGCACGATGTCACTCACACAAGCTAATGAGTATCCACAACAAATGCTGGAACTCAGCAATCGGTAGGACATTCAAGACCAGCACCCGAAACATAGTAACGTTAATGACATGTCATTTGTATCCTATATATTCCTAAGGTTCAAACGGGGCTAGATAGTCGTCAAAACGACGTTGGATTCTCAACATTTCTTTACATGATATATATATAGCACAATGCATAAATATCAAAATAAGATTACAACATTATTTAAACATACGAACTTACCTCGATTACAAAGACGTCGTAATAGAATCACTAATCCGTGACTTTATCTTTTCGTCGATCTTGATCCGTACGAGGCTTACCTTGACCTATGTAAGTAAATTCAATACATTTATTATTCATACTATCCAATTCAGTCCAAAATTCATACTTTTGCAAATTTATATTTTTACCCCTAATATTTTAACTTCTTTACAATTTAGTCCTTAAGCTCATAAATGGAAATTTATGCAATTTCATCCACATACCATGCAAGTCGATTTACTTAGATGCTCATATCAACCCACACAAATCATCAATTCATAATTTTACCATGACATTTTACTACTTTTACTAATAAGTCCCTAATTGATACTTTCATCAAAAATTACTTTACAAAAGTTGTTTATTTAGCAACAAGGACTCATAGTCTTTCATTAAAATTCAAGAATCATGCAAACATACTTATGGAAAAACCCTAAACCTTTAAAAGTTTTTTCAAATTAGTCCCTAGGCTAGCTAGATTAAGCTACAACGGCTTCAAAAATATAGAAATCATTAAAAATGAACTCAAAATTCACTTACTTGCAATGGAATAGCTTGACCAAAATTCTCTTCTTTCCTAATGGTGAAATTCAACTAACACAAAGAAAAATGGGAGGAAGATGATAGCTTTTAGGTTTTGTTTTATTTAATTTAACCTTATTTACTTAATTACCTAATTAACCTTTAAAAACATTCATTATTACCATAAAACTAATTCATCACATTCCAATATAATCATAAATGGTCTAATTACCATCTAAGTCCTCTTACATTAAAGTTCTATAGCCATTTACCACCTTTAGCTACTAGAACTACACTTTTGTACCTTTTACGATTTAGTCCTTTTCATGAAATTAAAATAATAAAAAAGTAAATATTTCCACATCGAATTTGTTGTCCTGAAACCACTATTATGATTTCACTAAAAACAGACTGTACACACCTTCTTACACGCTAGGGATTCTTGGAATTCTACCCTTTTGCACTCTTTACGATCTTTCCCTCTGTATCCTTTCTTCCATTTGGTCAAGATGTTCCCTCATTTCTCGATTACTATCCATCAACCTTTGTAGCTCTTGCATTAATGCTTCTATTTTCATATTTAAAACTTGCCCTCGACCTTGTTCGTTGGCCACTTGATCTCCTTATGACATATTTTAAATTTTTTACAACACAGGATGATTAGTAACAAAATGGAAAACCTAACCACAACAAACCTCATAGACTCACCCAAAAAGAAAAATCACTCCACTCTTGTTTGCACACAGATTAGGCTATTCCAGTTGAATAATCTCACTCACTCAAGCCTTTTACCTCTCACCAGTTGTTCTATTGGTTATAATAGAACTAATAGAAAAGAAATCAAGAATTCCACATTGTGGCAAAGGGTAGAAATAGGCTTCAAAAGGTGTTCGAGGGTATTTTGGGTAATTTTTTCTCAAAAAAACTTTGCTATCACAATAGATGTATTCGACTTAGAATACTCAAGTAACAATAATCATGTAATAGAGGAATAAGGATACCAAATACTAATTAGGGTTCTTGGTGGAGTCCAAATTGGTGAAGGAAACACTTAGTTCTTTTAAATTCCAAATGAATCAAGGCTGCCAATTAAGTGAAATCAAATGGTTAAAACATATTTTAAGAATAAAGATAAAAAAATGAATAAATTCATAAGAAAAATTAAAGGAAGGTTTGACCAGACAAGAATAAGGAAGAATCAAGTATATGAAGATAATTTGAGCCACTCATGCATGAAAAGAAGCTATCGAATTGAGATCTAAGCAAAAGAAACAAAACAAATTAGGTTTACGGTTAAAAGAGACGGCAAGGAAAGAGAGAGGTACACAAAGAGGAGTCCAATAACAAGATGGCTAGGGTTTCTTGGAAGAGAAGAAACCCGTCTTGAACCAAAAGAAGGCCTCCAACCAGATCTTAAATCACAAGAACAAAATAATTTGTTAGAAATAGATTTTTAAGGCATAGTAAAATTATTTTGTGATAAAAGTAATCGACCCAATAAGAAAAGAAGAGATGTCCGAGTTATGAATGATTCTTAGTGTATTAAGAAGAGAGAATTTCATTGCTTGATGATTCACGATTTGGAAGTAAATAAATGAAAGATTAGAAACAAACAAAGAAGAATTGAACAACAAATTAAAGGAAAGAGAGAAGAAAGATTGGAAAAGAGTAAAGTGGAATGAACAAGTTCTAAGGAGCCTTGGAATCATGGGAAATCAAAAAACCTTTCAAATGGCTCTAGTTTCTCCTCCATGATAGGATTCTTGGCAGAAAGAAGCTTCAAGATGGTTCCCAAAATCTAAAAGATGCTAAAACTTCTTTTAAAAGAAAACCGAGAGAAATTCTTAGAGTGAAAACTTAAAGAGTATTTTATTATGATCTTTTCATTGGATTCCATTCGGGTTTTAAGCATTATTCTTTCAAATTTGTTCTATCCAATTGCTCTCTCTTAATTGGCAGCCTTAAGCTGCACCAAATTCATCAAGAACACGAATTCACTTCCAAACAGACTTGGACTTTCAAGAACCCTAATTTTTCAATTTGGTTTACTTGTTCTTTCTTACTTATCCAATCTGTGTTAATTGTTTCCCTTTTCTTAAATTAGATCTAACTTGGATTGTTGCATTTTCAATTCCAAAAAAATCAAGGATGCAAATTAAGTGAAATCAAATGTTTAGAACAAATTTTAATAATAAAGATAAAAAATGAATAAATTTAGAGGAAATATTAAAGGAAGGTGTGACAAGCCAAGAATAAGGAAGAATTAAGTATATGAAAATAATTTGAACCATTCATGGATGAAAAGAAGCTGTCGAATTAAGATCTAAGAAAAAAAATTAGGTTTAGGGTTAAAAGAACGAAGAAGAAAAAGAAAGGCGAGCAAAGAGGAGTCCAAGAACAAGTCGGCTAGTGTTTCATGGATAACAAGAAACCCGTCTTGAACCAAAAGAAGGCCTCCAACAAGATTTGAAATCACAAGATCAAAATAATTTGTTAGGATGGATTTTTCAGCCATAATAAAACTATTTTGTGATAAAAGCAATCAATGTAATAAGAAAAGAAGAGATGTCCAATATTCTAAAGATTCCTTGTGTATTAAGAAGGGAGAATGTCATTGCTTGATGATTCATGATCTGGAAGTAAATAAATGAAAGTATAGAAACAAAAAATGGAATAACAGAACAACAAATTAAAGGAAAGAGAGAATAAAGATGCGAAAGAGTAAAGTGGCATGAATATGTACTAAGAAGACTTGGAATCAAGTGAAATAAGATCCCCTTTCAAATGACTCTAGTCTCTCCTCCATGATAGGATTCTTGATAGAAAGAAGGTTGAATATGGTTCCCACAATATAAAGGATTATTTAAATTTCTTCTAAAAGAAACACGAGAGAAATTCATAAAGAGAAACCTCAAAGAATATTTTATTAGGACCTATTATTTGGATTTAATTTGGTTTATGCGTTATTCTTTCAAATTTGTTCTAGGTGATTGCTCTCTCTTAATTGGAAACCTTGAATTGTTCCAAATTCATCAAGAACAAGTATTCTCTTCCAAACCGAATCGGACTCTTAAGAACCGTAATTTTTTAATTTAGTTTGCTTGTTCTTTCTTACTTATCCAATTTGTCTTAATTGTTTCCCTTTTAGTAAATTAGGTCTAACTTGGATTGTTGCATTTTAAGGTTTAGCCAAAATCCAAGTTTCCTTATTCATCTAGAGCCCTAGGCCAAAATCAGCAACTTGGACAAACTAGCCATCCTATTCCACACGTGTCCTTATCAATTATTCAGGTACGTTCTTAGTCAATTGTTTTCTCTTTTGGTAGCCTTAATTTGATTGGAATTCATCGAGAACAAGTCCTCTTCATGAACCAACTTGGACTCTTTCAAGATCCTTACTCTTACTCGGTTTACATGTCCTTTTACTATCGTGATCAATTGATTTTATTTGTTGCTCTTTGGTTATTATATCTGACTTGGTTGTTTGTGACAGGACGCTTGCAGAATAGGCTCAAAAGTTTGTCAATATCACGAATTCGACTTTTGGCTATTGATGAATGGATGGAAGCTTGGAGTTCAACTCAACCTTAAACACAAACAAACCAAGTAAGAATTAAACGATAAGAAACAATAATCAAGTAATAGAAGAACAAAAATACCAAATAATAATTAGGGTTTTTGAAGGAGTCCAAATCGGTTAAGGAAGCACTTTTTCCTTTTAAATTCCAAATGACTCAAGGCTGCCAATTAATTGAAACCAAGTGGTTAGAACATATTTTAAGAATAAAGATGAATAAATGAATAAATTCACAAGAATGATTAAAGGAAGGTTCAACCAACCAAGAACAAGGAAGTATTAAGTATATGAAAATAATTTGAACCATTCATGGATTAAAAAGAAGCTGCCAAATTAAGACCTAAGAAAAAAAATAGGTTTAGGGTTAAAAGAATAAAGAAGAAAAAAAACAAGGAAAAAGAGAGGTGACCAAAGAGAAGTCCAAGAACAAGTCGGCTAGTGATTCATGGATAACAAGAAACCCGTCTTGAACCAAAAGAAGGCCTCCAACAAGATTTGAAATCACAAGAACAAAGCAATTTGGTCGGATGGATTTTTATGCCATAATCAAGCTATTTTGTCATAAAAGCAATCGAAACAATAAGAAAAGAAGAGATGTCCGAGCTTCTAATGATTCTTGGTGTATTAAGAAGGGAGAATGTCATTACTTGATGATTCATGATCCAGAAGTAAATAAATGAAAGTATAGAAACAAAAAATGGAAGAACAGAACAACAAATTAAAGGAAAGAGAGAATAAAGATGCGAAAGAGTAAAATGGCATGAATATGTACTAAGGAGGCTTGGAATCAAGGAAAATTGGATCCCCTTTCAAACGACTCTAGTCTTCCCTCCATAATAGGATTCTTAGCAGAAAGAAAGGTTGAAGATGTTTCCCACAATATAAAGGATTGTTTAAATTTCTTCGAAAAGAAACCTGAGAAAAATTCCTAACGAGAAACCTTAAAGAATATTTTATTAGGATATTTTATTTGGATTTAATTTGGTTTTTGCGTTATTCTTTCAAATTTGTTTTAGGTGATTGCTCTCTCTTAAATTGTAACACCCCAAAACCTGACCCCAGAAGTTTTACAAAAGGAATTGTTAAAATATCATTTCGAACACAGTTTGCTAAATTCCAACTAAACCATTTAACATTTTAGGATTTAAAACAGTAATTTTAAGTTACGTTAAAAACATTCAGAAATATAGATCCATAGTTTCAAAATTATAGTCCAATTAACACTTTACGAGAGCCCAAAATAAAATTTATACCACAATTCATATAAAACATTTACAGTCTGAAACAATTTAAAAAATTGAGAATTGAAGAAAAACTTTATTAGCTTGATTCAAAATGTATCACTCTGAGACCTCCGGCATGCCGAGTCCAGCTTCAGAACACTATAGTACCTGAAAGGGTGAAAACTAAGGAGTGAGCTATGCGAGCTCAGTGTGAGTCTGAAATCAAAACAAAAACATCAGACAGAGTATCCAAACGAATATTTGATACGTGCACAGAAAAAGAGAATGAACAACTTATATAAAATAATTAGTCAAATAACAAACGTAACATAGAGTAATTACTCTAAAAACACTCTAGTATAGAAACATGGTGAACTATTCAAATTGTTATGCAACTAATCTCGCAATCATATATATCTTGCGGACATACAGCTATCAAAATCCCAAATTTCGATACAAATGCTAGAGTGCACTCAATATGCTGACAAACTCGCGAACATACTACATAATCAGTGGACCAATTTCAGAGTCAATATCACTTGCATACAATCAATAAATAACAATAGCAAAAATACCTCATATTCAATTATCACATCACCTTAATGCAAGAGCAAGCAATTGACATACACCCTATAATTGTAAATACACATGCAAATCTAAGTTGAAAATAGAGTCCATACACACTTACAGAGGCCTAATCAAAAGTCAGATACAAAGATACATAAAACGGGTCAATTTATGAATTAGAGCAAAATTTTGCAAAACAAAGCCACGCGGTCCTGTACCCTAGCCGTGTGGAAGTGCCTAGGCCGTGTGGAGGCCTACACATCCGTGTACAAGCTACACACGCCCGAGTGACTGAGTTACATAGCTGTGTGAGTAGCTACAACTCACTGTCCAAAATTGTCAAAATAAGGTGTAGAGCAGACACAGTAGTGTATCCAGGTAGTGTGAGTAGCTACAACTTACATGCCCGTGTGTAAATCGAGAAAATCCCCAAATCGTAGCAACATGGCAGTGTGTCCAGGCTGTGTGGCACCAAAAATCGCCCAAAAATCCTAATTACCAAATTCATACGGCCGTGTGGACTACCTTGTATGGCACACGCTCGTGTGGCCAGCTGTGTGGTCACAAAACCACGCCATAACAACCTGAAAACGAGATTTTTGATCAATAAATTGTTCCGCAAATAATATAGTTTAGAAACACACCTGATTTTAATCTAAAGCTCCCAAAGAAAACGGCTGAAACATCTCGATTCCACCAATTCTGAAAACTAGCAAACCAATTATACTAAATTAACATCAATCCAAATCACTACAATGAACCTACTACGAATTAATCTAAAACTCGGAAAGAAATTAACCCATACTAAAACTTACTCGATTTAGAAACCCCAACGAACGCAACTACACACAACCGATTGTAACTAAAGATTTGGTACCAAATTTTTGAAGTTATGATGTTGAAAAAATGCATAGAGCAAAAATTCCCAAAATGAAGAAACCTCAAAATAAGTTTTAGGATCAAATGAACCAAAACCCTAAAATTGAGAGACAAAAATTGAAAGAGGAAGAAGAAGGGAAAAACGTGACAAGGAATATGGAAAAGAATGAGGAAAACTTCCTATTTTCAAAAAATAAAATAAAATAAAATAAAATAATAAATAAGTATTTTAAAACTTAAAAACAAATCTAAATTAAAAAGATTTCCTCAAAACACACATGAGGATTTGAACCCAAAACCCAAAGGTAAACTAACACACATATAACCACCAAACCAACATGCTCATTTTGACATTAAAATGCAAAAATAAATACAATTGCTCAAACTACTCGTTGACCCTAATTACAACCTAAAAGCTTTTATTCCCAAATTCCAGGATCTTACAACTCACCCCTCCTTAAAGAAATTTCGTCCCTGAAATTTCCACTAACAGAACCATTGTCTAAACACAAGTTCCACCACTACGCTCCTACTGCGCACTTTAATCCCGAAGCACTACCACACTAAACTTAACCGTAAAATCTCAAACACCTACCTAGAAGACTTAACGACTGAACCAAACCAATTCCTTGTCTATCACACACAAACAACACTAGCCAACGAGTAAACGATCAATATCATTCTCATCAATAACACACAAAATCACAATAACCTACCTATCTCAATGTTTCCGAGAACATTCCCTAATCCAATGCTCCGTGGACCCGCATCTAAGGCACGCTCCAGACTTTTTCCAACATTCACCCAGATGACACTTCTTACAATGCCCACAAACCAAAACGTCCGCACCATTGCTAGAACCTTCGACGTTCCCTTTATTGTTACTCAACTACGACCTTACACACTTCATAGATCGAGGTTCCAACCTCGAATAACTACGATCTCTTTTCTTCCCACAATCCACACACCTACCTTGAAGCATCTCTCTCGATCTCCATAAACTAGCCTTGAACACTTTCTCTAAAACTTCTCTCACTACCCTAGTCAACTCCTCCGTACCAATCTTTGGACTATCACTACTCGTAGCTGGCAAAAATGCATTGACTTCTGACTCCTGAACAGATACACATCCTAGAGAATCTGATGACTCGTCGAGAGTCTCACCAGGCTGATCCTCACGATCTCGCTTATCCTTAGAATCCATATCGGTCTTGTAACTAAACTTAAAAGATCAACAATTTTCAAAATAAAAAACAAGCATAAATACCTAAACATTACTATTCTTATCTTACGGAACTAATCTTACATTCACAGAGTTTTGCATGGACCAGCATCGAAGTCTAAGCATGAAAGTCTAAGACATTCCATTTTCACAAAATCTTTTTCAAAACACTGTGGTATAGTTTCTAAATTTTTTTAAAAAATGAACACGCGCGCACATGGATACTTAAAACATATGATGCGCCCCGGCTCGGGAAGGAGAGTCGAGTCGTAGATGTGCCTGATCGTGAATTGGAGTAATACTCGAGGGTGGACGAAATAGGTTAAGAAAGAAGAGATAAAGGCTCAAATTTAGTTCAAAAGGGGTTATGAAATGTATTGAGGATGATAGGTGAATGAAAACATAGTATTCAAGTTGAACCAACACAATATAAGTGTGTTAACCTGGGACTTATACGAATACTTAGGAAAGGTTAAATGTTGTATGGATGGAAAACGAATAAAATGGAACCTTGACCCACTATCAAAGATGATAGGAACCTCGGTATAACTTGAACGCCACACTTTGGGTGCAAAGTGATAAGTTCGAAATACAAAAACGGGTTGACGCCACAAGGGTTACTTGATAAGTCTAACCAGTCCTTGGAGAACAATGAGAGTTGGAAACAAACTCACAAAGTAAACAAATTTCATATAAGTTTTAAAAACATATTGTCTAACCTTAAAACGAATACAAAGCAAGCTATTTATAGCTAAATTCCTAAGGTAGCCGAATGGACTAATAAGATGCTGAATGGTCAGCCAAAATTAAAACAAAAGAGACTAGAAATTTCCAGCAACCTTCCTAAGATATTTTTGGGAAGCTTCATGCATGAAGAAGTCAATTGGACAGCTTTTAGACGTAATCCATTCAGCTGGACATTAATGGAAGTTTTGGTGAGCTGAATAAGGGGTCTTGGTTCGGCCAATGAAGTTGAATGCACCTTAATGAAGCCTCCTTGTGAGTTGAACAGCTTGACCATTTTTATTGACGTTTTGGGCACACAAAACAGCTCCTAAATGCTTCTTGGGAGTATGAAACGTCAACCTTGGTTAATTAAGCAACAGACATGCTTTGGCCGAATGGTCACTTGGAAATTCCCCAAACAACAGCTCTTTGCTATACTCGAAGCAATACCAGCTTTAATGCTGTTCAATAACGTCCCCCCTTGCATGCTTTCATTAATGTCGTCCATGCATGGTGAATATCTCATTTAATTCATGTTTTGCTTCCCTTTAAATGCCGTTCCATACATGGGAACATCTCATTTAATTCATGTCTTTGCTGCACATTAAATCAGCAAGCAGCTTCTTTAATTTTGTCCATTAAATGGCCACATGAAAAAGCACAAACAACTCCTTTAATGCCGTTCCTTGCATGTAGAACAGCATCTTTAATGCATGTCTTGCTGTACATTAAATTCGGCCAACATCCACTTCCTTAAATTGCCGTCCAAGCCATTAAACCTGCAGCCAAATAATTAAATTCGGTCATTAATATCTGCTTATTAAAAATCAGCATCTTAAGACAAATTAAATTGGCAACAATTTGATCAATAAATATGCTCATAAATTCGGCTGAAACTAATGAAAAACATCAATAAATTCGGCAACTAAGACACATTTAATTCAGCATCCTAGACAAGTTAATTAAATTTGGCTGAACATTAAATAACAACTTAGGCATAATAAATCAGCAATAAGACACATTAAATAATTGTAATAAGGCAAACACATTTATGCTAGGTAATAATTAAAACAAATTAAACATGCAATAAACAAACATAATTAAAATGTCCAGATTTCTTAATTAAACACTTAGTAATTATTTGAGCTAAAATAACTAACTCAACTAATTAATTTATTCCGGCAAATTAAATTAAAAGAGCTAAAGAGCTAATAACGAGCTCAACGAGTTAAATTGAGCTTGAATGAGCTGACTTGAGCACGAATGAGCTAACTTGAACTCGAATGAGTTGAACCACACGAAAAGAAATTCAAATGAGCTAAAAATTAGCTTCATCTTGCACTTGGGGCCCTCGTGTTTAGGCCAATCTCGACGGCATTGGGTTGTGACATTACATGATGCGATCAGGATCACATCAACATAGGCCAAGTTTTTACAAACCTGGCTCTGATACCAGTAAATGTAACACCCCAAAACCTAGCCCAGAAGTTTTGACCAGTTCTCAGAGGTTACATTGATCACCAAAGTGATCTAAAAGTAATTTTACAAAAAGAATTGTTAAAATCTTATTTCAAACACAGTTTGCTAAATTCAAACTAAACTGTTTAACATTTTAGGAATCAAAACAGTAATTTTAAGTTATGTTAAAAACATTCAGAAATATAAATCCACAGTTTCAAAAATTTAATCCAATTAACACTTTACGAGAGTCAAAAATAAAATTTATACCACAGTTCATATAAAACATTTACAGTCCGAAACAGTTTCAAAAAATTAAGAATTGAAGAAAAAATTTATTAGCTTAATTCAAAACGTATCACTTTGAGACCTCCGGCATGCCGAGTCCAGCTTTATAACACGAGAGTGCCTGAAAGGGTGAAAACTAAAGAGTGAGCTACGCAAGCTCAGTGTGAGTCCAAAATCAAAATAAAAACATCAGACAAAGTACCCAAACGAATATTTGATATGTGAACACAAACAGAGAACAAAAACTTATATAAAATAATCAGTCAAATAACAAACGTAACATAGAGTTATTACTCTAAAAATTCTCCAATACAAAAACACGTTGAACTATTCAAATTGTTATGCAACTAATCTCGCAATCATATAGATAGACTTTTAACTAAATGTAAAGTGAATGCAACAGATTAAAATCCCACCATTCCAACCGAACACTACTTCGACCACCCTACACCACATATGAGCTATATCAAGCCCATCCACCCTGCACACTACATAGGACCATGCTAGGTCCAACCACCCTACACACCACATTTGGTGGAACTAAGCCATTCAATAATAATATGCAGCTGGGCTGACATATGTATCTTGTGGACATACCACTATCAGATTATTGTGCAATTTAACTGCCCAGAATAGTATTCCTTCTCTTCACAACCAAAATCCAAAAATTTGATACAAATGCTAGATTGCACTCTATATGCTAACAGACTCGTAGAACAGACTACATAATCAGTGGACCAATTTCAGAGTCAATATCACTTGCATGCAATTAATAAATAATGATAGCAGAAATACCTCATATTCAATTATCACATCACCTTAATGGATGAGCAAGCAATTGACATACACCCTATAATTGTAAATACACACATAAATCTAAGTTGAAAATAGAGTCCCAATACACTTAAAGAGGCTTAATAGAGAGTCAAATGCACAAATATATAAAACGATTCAATTAATGACTTAGAGAAAAAATCTGCAAAACAAAGCCACACGGCTATGTGGAGGCCTACAAGCCAGTGTGCAAGCTCACACGCCCATGTAGAGGAAACACATACTCGTGTGGCTGAGTTACATGGCCGTGTGAGTAGCCCATGTAACACACTGTTTGAAATTGTCAAAATAAGGTGCAGAGCAGACATGGCCATCTGGAGATCTCACATGCCTGTTTGGCTAAGGGACACGGTCGGGTGTCCATGGCACACGCCCGTGTGCAAATCGACAAAATCCCTAAATTGTAGCAACACGATCGTGTGGCCAGTCGTGTGGTCATGAAACCACGCCATAACAGCCTAAAGATGAGCATTTTGTGCCGTTTGGGGGTTATTCAACCTTGAAAATTTAGCTAGGGGAGTTTTGGGGGTCATTTTTGACTTTTGAAGAACTTTTGGTTTTTATTTTATTTTATTTTTCTCTCTGTATGCCTCGGTGGGTGAGCATTTTTTTATTTTCTGCTTTTTCTTTTGGTGTCGAATCTTGCAAAGACTTCAAAGTATCTCTGGGGTTTGTTCGTTTTGTTTTTCTGCTTTTCCCTTTATGTCCTTTTTGTTTTTTCTGAATAGCCTTTGGTTCTTTCCTCTTTTCTTTGTGGCCGAATATTGCCTTTCTTTCTTCTTCTCTCTTGGCCGAATACTACCTTTCTCTCCCTCTTTATCTATTTAATTCTATTCGACTTGACAACTGTTCTCTGACGGTTCAACTTCCTCAAAGAGTGAAGGAGTTTTAAGTGTTATTATAGTCATCGAAATCTCTCTCATCACTCGATCAAGGTAAGTAGGTAGGCTAGCCTTTCTTCTAGGTGTAGGCTGAATGTTCCTGTGATTCTGTAAATTATCATGTGTGGATTTCAACCACATGATTTAACAATCTTGTTTAATGAATTCGTTTGCAATGCAGATATCCATCAAGAAGATTGCAGTCAACTTTCATCAATGGTTTAGGTGGGCTAAGCCACTTTTTTCAGTTGAGGCAAGTATTAGTTTATTTTTTTGGGTTAAGGATGTAAAGAAGGAGAGTAACCCTATTGATTGTAACTAATGGAAAACTTGTATGAATGCAGATTTTGGGTATTCATGGATCTTAGTACATTTTCACAAACAGGTGTAATCACCCCACTACAACCGTAGATCGGCGTAAAGCCGAAAAGCTGTAAACATGGCGTTTGAGACCACACGGGTGTGCGATCGCTCGAGTGGTACGCCCAACGTGCGATTCGTGGGAAAATGATTGAAATACCCTCGAAGGGTAAAATGACTGAAATACCCTCGAAGGGTAAAATGACTAAAATACCCCTGAAGCATAAAATGATCAAAATATCCTCGAAGGGTAAAATGACCGAAATACCCCTGAAGGGTAAAATGATTGAAATACCCTCGATGGATAAAATGATCGAAATACCCTCGATTGGTAAAATGACAAAAATAATCTCGAAGGGTAAAATGACCGAAATACCCTCATAGGGTAAAATGATCGAATACCCCCATAGGGTAAAATAACTATTATACCCCTAGGAGTGGAGATGAGTGTATGATCGATTTGCTCTATGTTATATATATGACTGTTGCTGAGTATGACATACTGCATACACGTATGATTTATGACATGACATACTGCATGGGGTTGAGATTTTGATATAGGTGAAGTATGCTGTACTGATGGCTTTGCCACATATACTGTTTTTGGCAGCTTTGCTGCGTCATTATTGTTGGCAGCTTTGCTGCGATATTGGTGTGTTGGCTGGGTAGGTCGATTTTATACCCACATGGTGTGTTGGTGGTACGGAGTGGTGTGTTGGCTGGATTGGGATGGGTTGCATTACTGCATTGTACTGGTTATTGTATTGGGCTAAGACCCACACTGTTACTGTAAAGGGCTAAGGCCCACACTATACAATCACTGAGTTTCATAAACTCACCCTCTCCTCTTAACTGTGCAGGTAATCCTCAGTCTTAGGCGATTAGATTCAGTGCCGCAAGGGACTCAGAGGTGGCCACACAACTACTACTATTCACATTTTCTTTTATTTTACTTTAAATTATAAGTTGGGTTTTGTTTTGTAATAAGGCCTTTAATTTGGGTTTTAAATTTTAATTGGGCTTTTGCTTACATATTTTATACTGCTAGTTAGGTGAAAATGAATTTTTCACAATAATTACTGTTTTCAAAGACACGAACTTTAAACGTTAGAGTTTTCAAATGCTTTCGCGTTTTAAATCAACTTAATATAATAATAGTAGTTAATAAGGCAAACATTTGGTTAAGTGTTTCATTAAACATTACTAAAAAGGTTTCCAAACTTAATAAACGAGTTTTATCAACAAGTTTAAATTTTGAGAGACACTTCAATGTGACACGCCAGATATGACCATAACGTCTAGGCTGGGTTTGGGGTGTTACACTTATCAATTATTCAGAGACGTTCTTAGTCAATTTTTTTCTCTTTTGGTAACCTTAATTAAATTGGAATTCATCGAGAACAAGTCCTCTTCATGAACTAACTTGGACTCTTTCAAGATCCTTACTCTCGGTCGGTTTACATGTCCTTTTGCTATCACAATCAATTGATTTTATTTGTTGCTCGTTCATTATTAAATCTACTTGGTTGCTTGTGACAGGACGCTTGCAGAACAGGATCAAAAGTTTGTCAATCTTGCAAATTTGACTTTTGGCTATAAATGAACAGATGGAAACTTGAGTTCAACTCAACCTTAAATGCAAACAAACAAAATAAGAATTAAACAGGAAGCGATAATAATCAAGTAATAGAAGAACAGGAAAACCAAATAATAATTGAAATCAAATGGTTAGAACATATTTTAAGAATAAAGATAAAAAATAGAATAAATTCACAAGAAAGATTAAAGCAAGGTTCAACCAACCAAGAATAAGGAAGAATCAAGTATATGAAAATAATTTGAACCATTCTTGGATTAAAAGAAATAGTCAAATTGAGATCTAAGCAAAAGAAACAAAACAAATTAGGTTTATGGTTAAAAGAATAAAGAAGAAAAATAATCAATAAGGGAAGAGAGAGGCGGCCAAAAAGGAGTCCAAGAACAAGCGGGCTAGGGTTTCATGGATAAGAAGAAATCATTCTTTAACCAAAAGAAGGCCTCCAACCGTATCTAAAATCACAAGAACAAAATAGTTTGCTAGAATGGTTTAAGCTATAATAAAACTATTTTATGATGAAAGTAATCAACACAATAACAAAAGAAGAGACGTCTGAGTTTTGAATGATTTTTTGAGTATTAAGAAGGGGAAAAATCATTGCTTGATGATTCATTATCTGGAAGTAAATAAATGAAAGATTATAAACAAGCAAGCAAGAACCGAACAATAAATTAAAGGAAAGAGAGAAGAAAGATGGGAAAAGAGTAAAGAGGCATGAATAAGTCCTATGGAGCCTTGGAATCAAGGGAAATCATAACCCCTTTCAAACGACTCTAGTCTCTCCTCCATGATAGGATTCTTGGCAGAAAGAAGCATGAAGATGATTCCACAATCTAAAAGTTTGTTTAAACTTCTTCTAAAAGAAACCCGAGAGAAATTCATAAAGAGAATACTGAAAGAGTATTACAATATTTTCTTCAGATTTCATTCAGTTTTTATCTGTTATTCTTTAAAATTTATTCTAGCAGATTGCTCTATCTTAATTGGCCACCTCGAATTGATCCCAATTCATCAAGAACACATATTATCTTCCAAACCAACTTGAATTGTTCCAAATTCACAAAGAACATATCTTCTCTTCTAAACGTACTTGGACTCTTAAGAACCCTAATTTTTCAATTTAGTTTACTTGTCCTTTCTCACTTATCCAATCTATCTTAGTTGTTGCCTTTTTAGTAAATTAGATCTAACTTGGATTGTTGAATTTTAAGGTTTAGCCAAAATCAGCAACTTGGACAAACTTGTGATCCTATTCCAAAAGAGGGCCTCCAACCAGATCTAAAATCACAAAACAAAACAACTTGATAGAATGAATTTTTAAGCCATAATAAAACTATTTTGTGACAACAGTAATCGACCAAATAAGAAAAGAAGAGATGTCCAAGTTTTGAATGATTCTTGGTATATTAAAAAAGGAGAATGTTATTGCTTGATGATTCATGATCTGGAAATAAATAAATGAAAGATTAGAAGCACACAAAGAAGAATTGAACAACAAATTAAAAGAAAGAAAGAAGAAAGATTGGAAAAGATTAAAGCGGAATGAACAAGTTCTAAAGAGCCTTGGAATTAAGGGAAATCAAAATCCCTTTCGAATGGCTCTAGTCTCCCCTCCATGATAGGGTTCTTGGCAGAAAGAAGCTTGAAGATGGTTCCCAAAATCTGGAAGATTGCTAAAACATCTTCTAAAAGAAATCTAAGAGAAATTTCTGGAGAGAAAACTCAAAGAGTATTTTATTATGATCTTTTCATTGGATCTCATTCAACTTTTAAGCATTATTCATTCAAATTTGTTCCAACTGATTACTCTGTTTTAATTGGCAGCCTTGAGCTGTTCAAAACTCATCAAGAACACCTATTCGCTTCCAAACTAACTTGGACTCTCAAGAACCCTAATTTTTCAATTTGGTTTACTTGTTCTTTCTTACTTGTCCAATCTATCTTAATTGTTGCCTATTTATTAAATTACATCTAACTTGGATTATTGCATTTTGAATTCCAAAAAAATCAAGGGTACAAATTAAGTGAAATCAAATGGTTAGAACATATTTGAATAATAAGGATAAAAAATGAATAAATTCAGAATAAAGTTTAAAGGAAGGTATGGCCAACCAAGAATAAGGAAGAATTAAGTCTATGAAAATAATTTGAACCATTAATGGATGAAAAGAAGTTGTCAAATTAAGATCTAAGAAAAAAATTACGTATAGAGTTAAAAGAATGAATAAGAAAAACAAACAAGGAAACAGAGAGGTGACCAAAGAGGAGTTTAAAAACTAGTCGACTAGTGTTTCATGGATAACAAGAAACCCGTCTTGAACCAAAAGAAGGCCTCCAACAAGATTTGAAATCACAAGAACAAAACAATTCGTTAGGATGGATTTTTAAGCCATAATAAAACTATTTTGTGATAAAAGCAATCGACACAACAAGAAAAGAAGAGATGTCTGAGTTTCTAATGATTCTTAGTGTATTAAGAAGGCAGAATGTCATTGCTTGATGATTCATGATTCAAAAGTAAATAAATGAAAGTATAGAAAAAAATGGAAGAACCAAACAACAAATTAAAGGAAAGGGAGAATAAAGATGGGAAAGAGTAAAGTGGCATGAAGATGTACTAAGGAGACTTGGAATCAAGGGAAATTGGATCCCCTTTTGAACGACTCTAGTCTCCCTTCTATGATAGGATTCTTGGTAGAAAAAAGGGTGAAGATGGTTCCCACAATCTAAAAGATTGTTTAAATTTCTTCTAAAAGAAACCCGAGAGAAATTCCAAAAGAGAAACCTTAAAGAGCATTTTATTAGGATCTATTAATTGGATTTAATTTGGTTTATGCATTATTCTCTCAAATTTGTTTTAGGTGATTGCTCTCTCCTAACCAGCAGCCTTGAATTGTTCCAAACTCATAAAGAACATGTATTCTCTTCCAAACCGACTTGGACTCTTTAGAACCCTAATTTTTCAATTTAGTTTACTTGTTATTTCTTACTTATCTAATTTGTCTTAATTGTTTCCCTTTTAGTAAATTAGATCTAACTTGGGTTGTTGCATTTTAAGGTTAAGACAAAATCAGCAACTTGGACAAACTTTCATTTTAAGGAAACAATTGGTCCTTTTGAATTCCAAATGAATCAAGGCTGCCAATTAATTAAAATCAAATGGTTAGAACATATTTTAAGAATAAAGTTAAAAAAATGAATAAATTCACCAGAAAGATTAAATGAAGGTTCAACCAACCAAGAATAAGGAAGAATCAAAGTATATGAAGATAATTTGAACAATTCTTGGATGAAAAGAAATAGCCGAATTGAGATCTAAGCAAAAGAAGCAAAATAAATTAGGTTTAGGGTTAAAAGAATGAAGAAGAAAAACAATCAATAAGGAAAGAGAGAGGCGGCCAAAGAGGAGTCCAAAAACGAGCGAGCTAGGGTTTCATGGATGAGAAGAAACCATTCTTTAACCAAAGAAACCATTCTTTAACCGAAAGATGGCTTCCAAGCAAATCTGAAATCACAAGAATAAAATAGTTTGCTGGAATTGATTTTTAAGCCATAATAAAATTGTTTTGTAGTGAAAGTAATCGACGCAATAAGAAAAGAAAATATGTCTGAGTTTTGAATGATTTTTTGTGTATTAAGAAGGGAGAACATCATTGCTTGATGATTCATTATCTGGAAGTAAACAAATGAAAGGTTATAAACAAACAAGCAAGAATCGAACAACAAATTAAAGTTTTCTCTTCCAAACCAACTTGGACTCTTAAGAACCATAATTTTCAATTTAGTTTACTTGTTCTTTCTTACTTATCCAATTTATCTTAATTTTTCCCATTTTATTAAATTAGATCTAACTTGGGTTATTGCATTTTAAGCTTTAGTCAAAATCCAAGTTTCCTTATTCATCTAGAGCCTTAGTGTAACCTCCCAAACCCAGCTTAGATGTTATGGCTAGACTGAGAATGCTACATTAGCCACCGAAATGGCTAAGCTAAATTAAGTTACTTTTAAAGACCTTAAATAAAGTCATTTTAGAAAAAAATTGTAGTTGTACTTTGAGTTAGCTTAAAAGCATTCATTCTTTAGGTCGTGTATACTTAGGATTCATTTTATTGTTGATAGTGTTGTTTTAGGAAAACAGTTTACTTGTTGCTCTTCTTTTAAAAAAAACTCGATGTTAAACTAATGTAAGGGAAAAACCATTTTTCAAGTCATTTTGGAAACGTAGTTGTCGTATCGATTTGTTTTTCAAAAACGATTCCTTTGCAATGCAACGGAAACTAGGGAACAATATCAAATTTTACTTAAGCCCAATATCATGCATTATCTAGTTATTATGCTTGAGTAATCCATGCATGCAAACATCCCAGAAGAAAAGTTATCAAGCCACAGACTAGAAGTCATTAAAAGTTACAAACCAAAACAAATAGAGACTGATTAATACTTATAAAAAAATAATTTAAGGTCCAAGGTAATTCTCCGAATGTAGAGTTCGGTCCTAATTTTGAGGTTTACCTAAAAAGTTAAACACTATTGGGGGTGAGCTTATGAAAAGCTCAGTGTGAATCGAGAAATTATTTAAACAAACATAAATATCAACAATAGTGAAACAAATTAGCTTTAACAGAAGAAAACAAAACCATCATAGGAATTTCATATCATTACATAGCCATTATCAAATTGATGTCAAATGGTGTATGAGCATGGGTCACCATTCATTCGAGTAATAATCATTAATTTCGATACCATTCAATACAAGACATATCATAAATCAATAACATTCGAATATGCCATGAGCATGATGCAATGCCAAAAGGTTCCTACCCATACCATCTGCTACACACCACGAGTTCCCCAGAACCCATCATTCAAACTCTAAAACATTATGGGCTTAAGCTCATTGTGGTTAAAACCACCGATAACAATATGCAGAAAATTCTGCTACTAAAAATGCAGACAAGCTGCCAGTAAAAAATTGATAAATATCCATTCCCCTCGGTACTCCAAGTGCAATGCACTGACTACGAATAATGCAGACTTAATATGCCACCAGTACTTTACGGAACTCCTCCGTCAACCACAAAATCCCAACCCAATGCATACGCAATATGTCACACAATCTCATACATAATCATATCTCAATAGTTTTCACATTCATTTGACATGTTCAGCATGTCCTCAATAATCACATACTTTCAGTAAATGGAAATAGTGTTCCTCAATAATCACATACTTTCAGTAAATGGAAATAGTGTTCCAATATTTCAAATTACCATTGTGTTGGTATCAATTAATATCATTCAATTTCACATACTTTACGGATTTTCATTATGCATAAATAACACCCTTTTCAGTACACAATATAAAAAATACCTCATGCGTTTAAATCATATATAAGCTTAATATCTCAACACATTATATCATTCAATCAAACATTATCATATCTCTTAACCAAATATGCAATTACAAACTCAATCAAACATCCATATTATCAAACTAGCAATTTTGCCAACATGTCAATCTTTTAAGGCTCGAAACATACCTGGTTCAGCCACTCACAAAATCAATAATTTGGCTATTAAGTCAATCCAATAAACAAGCTAATTTATCAAATATAACATGATATTTAACATTTTCAAACAAATTTATGAGTTTAGGACTTACACCTTATTTTTTGTTTCCTCGCAACACACTAACAAATCTTCCAATTTTCCTTAATAATTCATTAAACGAACTTAAACCAAAATTCAGTATAAATTCAATAAATTTACCATTAAACCATCCCCCAAACACCCACTTATGTGTTCAAACCAATCTTTGAATTATAACTATTTTATGAATCCAAAATAGTTAGATTCCTTACACTGTATCTATGTGAACCATACGTCCAATCATTCTTTACCTTTACGGATGATTTGGGGCGTTTGGGTCAGCACCTAATTTAATAATATACCAAAAAATAAGTAGCTAATTAGTGATTAAATTCCTTCATTTAATCAATTCATAACCTTTACCCAACAACTATGTCGAAATAACAAACTAGTTATCCTTAATTGTACTTACGCTTCACGATTTGCAAGTTTTGAATGGTCAATTGATCAAAAACATCTCTCCCTAATTAACATGTGATTGAATGCTGATTAGAAGGATTCAAGAAAAAAATTTAATGCTGGAAAAATATGGGCAAGACCCAAGAAAAAAAATAGCCCCCTTTCTTGCACATAGGTGCACGCACTACCACCCATGGTGGCCAAAATTGGGGCTAAATTTTAAAATGGTTTGAGGTCACATTAAACTATAAAAAAAATAACTTTGAAATGATTTAAAATCCCTCAAATTATAGATCTGAAAATTTTTGTTTTTAATTGACAAGATTAATCAAAAAATTGAAGAGAAAAGAGATCTTACCCAAGCTAATTGAGAGAAACAGCAATGGCACTTTCATGGCAATATTCGGGATCGATCTTGGGGTTCAAGATTTTAGATTTGGGGCTGATTTAGATGAAGTTAAATGTCAGCAATAGAGTAAAGGATATTATGCAAAATCTTGATGCAAGAAGAAGAAGAAAGAGATGGTAAAATGGGAGGTGTAGGTAACGAAAACAATTGGAGAAAGAAAGAAAATTGAAGAGAAAAGAGGAGAGAAAGAGGGTGAATAGCTAGAGTAGGGAAAAATTCAATTAAAGGCCAAAAAATACAATTAAAAATTTGTATTTATACTTAGTATTCAAGGGTATGGATGGCACACACATTAAAAAAATAAGGGATTTTGCAAAATTTAATTATTTTACAAGGAATCAAACTTCGGACCTCATTTAATTTCCATGTTTTCTCATATTTCTTTTAACCATTAGGATTTTTCTCATTTTGAAATAATTTTGCAATATTTATTTTAAAAACAAGGCATGTCGCATACTAAGGTTTAAGGCAAAATTTACAAAATAATAAAAATGATGCAAGACAAGGGATTTGAACTTGGGTTGCAAGAAACATTTCAGTAACACTTAGCCAATAAACCATTACCTCTTTTGTTTCCTAAAAGTGCATAAATACTATTAAAAATTATGGCATGACCACTCTATCTTGATTTACAAACCCGATTCTACTAACCCCCGATTTTTGGGATGTTACACCTAGGCCAAAATCTGTGACTTGGACAAACTTGCGATCTTATTCTACACGTGTCCTTATCAATTATTCAAATACTTTCTTAATCAATTGTTTTTTCTTGATAACCTTAAGTGGATTAGAATCTATCAAGAACAAGTCCTCTTCATGAACTAACTTGGACTCTATCAAGATCATTGCTCTTGCTCGATTTACATGTCCTTTTTCTATTACAATCAATTAATTTTATTTTTTATTCTTCAGTTATTAATCTGACTTGGTTGTTTGAGACAGGTCACGTGCAAAATTGGATAAAAAGTTTGTTGGTGTCGCGCACTTGTCTTAGGGATTTAGACGAATGGATGGAAACTTGGAGTTTGACTCAACCTTAAATACAAACAAAATAAGTGAGAAATAAATGGGCAACAAAAATAATTAAGAAATAAAATAACAAGGGTACAAATCCAAATTAGGGATCTTGAAGGAGTCCAAATCAGTTAATGAAGCACTTGTTCTTTTTGAATTCCAAAAGAATCAAGGCTACCAATTAAGTGAAATCAAATGGT
The DNA here is from genome assembly GCF_007990345.1 of Gossypium hirsutum. NCBI lineage: Eukaryota > Viridiplantae > Streptophyta > Magnoliopsida > Malvales > Malvaceae > Gossypium > Gossypium hirsutum. Next base: position 38,701,000 of record NC_053446.1, on the reverse strand, counting down.
TAGAACATATTTTAAGAATAATGATCAAAACTGAATGAATTCACAAGAAATATTAAAGGATGGTTCGACCAGCCAAGAACATGGAAGAATCAAGTATATAAAGATAATTTGAACCATTATTGGATCAAAAGAAACTACCAAATTGAGATCTAAGTAAAAGAAACAAAACAAATTAGGTTTAGGGATAAAAAAATGAAGAAGAAAAACAAACAACAAGGAAAGAGAGAGGCGACCAAAGAGGAGTCCAAGAACGAGTTAGCTAGGGCTTCTTGGATGAGAAGAAACCCATCTTGAGAAAAAAGAAGGCCTCCAACTAGATATGAAATTACAAGAACAAAATAATTTGTTAGAATGGATTTTTAAGCCAAAATAAAATTATTTTGTGATAAAAGCAATTGGCACAATAAGAAAAGAAGAGATGTTCGATTTTTGAAAGATTCTTGGTGTATTAAGAAGGGAGAATGTTATTGCTTGATGATTCACGACCTGTAAGTAAATAAATGAAAGACTTGAAATTAAAAAAAAGAACAAAACAATGAATTAAATGAAAGAGAGAAGAAAGATGAGAAAAGAGTAAAATGGAATGGACAAGTTCTAAGGAGCTTTGGAATCAAGGGAAACTGAAACCCCTTTTGAATGGCTCTAGTCACCCCTCCATGATAGGATTCTTGGCAGAAAGAAGCTTGAAGATGGTTCCCACGATTTAAAAGATTGTTTAAACTTCTTCTAAAAGAAACCCAAGAGAAATTCCTGAAAAGAAAACTCAAAGAGTATTTTATTACGATCTTTTCTTTGGATTTCATTTGGTATTTATGCATTATTCATTCAAATTTATTCTAGTCGATTGCTTACTCTTAATTGGCAGCCTTGAATTAATCCAAATTCATCAAGAACACGTCATCTCTTTCAATCTGACTTTGACTCCCAAGAACCTTAATTTTTCAATTTGGTTTACTTATTCTTTTTTACTTATCCAATCTGTCTTAATTGTTTCCCTTTTATTAAATTAGATATAACTTGAATTGTTACATTTTCAGGTTTAGTGAAAATTCATGTTTCCTTATTTGTCTAGAACCCCAGGCCAAATGATACGAGTCACAAAGGCCCAACCCAAGTTCAAGAACGTGATGGGCTTAAATTACCACAAGGCCCAATAACGAGATCAAAGGCCCGACAAATGAGTTTCAAACTAAATGGGACATTCAAGAGTTTGTTAGCAAGGCCTTAGATGCGTACACAAAAGAACGAGAAAATCAAGATTCACTTTCTTGTTTTCAAGAAAATCAAGAAACTGAATCTTGGCCCAAATTAACTGTTTGGAGCAATTTCAAGAATCAAGAAAATCAAGATTTCAAATCTTGGAAATCTTGGTCCAAGAAATCGAATCTTGCAGCCAAAGCGCATTGGATCTCTGTCACGAGCATCAACGACTCAATTTCGGTAAAAGATGGATCACAAGCCCAAGTTCTTGAAGGCAAGGCCCAATAAGAATTTTCCAAGCCCAAGCAAGAAATCCACCCATATTTAGTTGAAAATTAGGCCAAATTGTCAAAGGGTCCAATTTGTAAACATTTTAATTGTTAATTTAAATTTTAGGCTTTAGGAAGGTTACATGTTAAAATTCGGCCCAAAACAGTCCATTTAAGTGCATGGCCGAATTTACCTATTATTTTTATTAATTAGGTTTAATTTTTAAGTTTTCTAATAAGATTAGGATTAGTCTAAGGCCTATTTAAAGGCATGGTCAGCCACCCTTGTATTGACTACTTAGAATTTTATTGAAATTTCAGATTTGTTAAGTGTAGAATTTTCTTTGAGGTTTTTCTCCAAGAATTCTCTCTTGAGTTTTCTTTAGAATCTGTTTTAACAATCTTTTGATTGTGGGAGCCATCTTCAACCTTTTCTTGCCATTGATATTCTTTGGAGGGGAGATTAGAGCCGTTTGAAGGGAGTTTTGAAGTCTTTCGGGATTTCAAGGCTTCTTAGGACTTTAACTAGTTTCTTGCTGTTCAATTTCTTTTCTTAGATTCTACTTGTGCTGATTCTTTTATCTAACTTATTTAATCTTCTTGTTGAATTTCCAGCCTCTTTAATATTCAAGAAGACTGATCGGCACTCTTTCTTGGCAGCCAAATTTGATTAAATCCATCTTTTCCCAATTGATCTTGCCGAATTCTTCTTGTCAAATCTGATTGAATTCGGTTGTTGGAATTTTTGGGGAAATTGAGTTACTATTTCAATTTGGGCAAATCGACATCTCCTTGGGTTTCAAGAACCGTTTTAGTCCATTAATTTCTTTCTTTTCTTCTTGTCGCACCAAACCCTAAGTTCTATTAAAATCTGATCGTTTTAATTTTGTTTGTTGTTTTAGTGTTCTTGACAGATTCGGTTGACTAGAAAGCAATTTTAGAGTTCAAATCCGTGTCCTTGCATTCTGAAAACACATCATTCATAAGTGTTTTGATTCTTGGCTGTTCTTTATTGTTTTGGGGATTTTTATCTTCAGATCTAATTAGTTTTAATCTTATTCTCTGCTTTGTTTTCAGATCTATTCGTTAGAGCCTCGTAGGAGTTTTCTCGTGACTTGGCAACTCGATCTTGGTCCTCTATCATTTGGTATTAGATTTTGGGCGTTTTGGGTGTTCTTGGTTGATTTCTAAACTGATCTCTATTTTTTAAACTACAAACAGTAGTTTTACCCAGATAAATTTTTCAAAACAATTCATTTGAGTGGTTAAACATTGTCTGATTGATCTAAAATTTTACATACATATTTGTGGCACTGTGATTGAATATTAAAAAATTAATCCCACAAAAAAATCAGTCAAAAAGTCAAAAAAATAAAAAAATACGAAATCCAACAAAAATTTTAAAAAATATTCAGCGGGTTGAATTCGGTGCTCAAAATTTCCAGATCAAAAATTCAATATTTAAGGACATTCCAAATTTGATTTCGTGATTTTTGGAGATCCGGAACACCTCGAAACGAAGTTGTCAAGTTACTCCGCAATTTTTTCGAGTTTTCTGGTTTCAACAATTTTTATTGATTCTTAGTTGTAGGTTTTCATTTGTTTGCTTTTATTCTCCCTTTACATTATCTAAAACCTTATTGTTTCTTGTGTTAGTAAGATTTTTAAAGTGTGCACAATTCTTCCTCGGTGCGACCGAAATCAATTGGTGTCTCGTCAGTTTTTGGAATCCTAGTGCAAATTAGGATTCTTTGGTAGTTCAGCTCATACACTCTCTAATTGGTTGATATTAACTCTACTAAAGAACTCACAAGACTGAATTCTACCTCATTGAGAATTTAATTTTCTTTTTGAGTGATTAACGGTGAGGCTTGCTAACTTTTATTTTTGAGTGTTGAGTGTTTATTTTTTGCAGGTTTTTTTGGAAAATGCCTAAAGGTGATAATAATGATGAAACATTTAAAAAATTCCAACAACAGTTGGACGAACAGGCTGCTGCACTTCGAGCTTTGACTGCTACCATCAATGAGGTGCGATTGAATCAAGAGTCTCAATATCAAGATCCAATTAAAGAAGATATGGTTAACCAGCCTCCTGCTCATAGGCGCGGTCCTCGACGTGTCACTAGAATTGATTTTGATTTTCATGATCGTGGGCAACCTTCTTTGGCAAAACCGAAGTTCACAATTCCCCAATTTCGTGGTAAGAATGATCCAGAAGCTTATTGTGAATGGGAATCTAAGATTGAACTTATGTTTCGGTACTATAAATGTCCGGATGATGAAAAGGTAGCATTAGCAACGCTGAAATTTTCAGATTATGCATTAAGTTGGTGGACTCAACTTGGGGTAAATCGTCATCAGAATTATGAAGGTGAGATTTCGACATGGGATGAGTTGAAATAGATTATGCATAAAAGGTTTATTCCACCTCACTACTATAGAGAAATTAAAACAAAGCTGAGAAGACTTGTTCAAGGTAGTAGGACGGTGGATGAATATTTTAAGGAGATGGAGATGCTCGTTCAGAGAGCTAATGTAGAGGAGGATGAAGAAACAACTATGGTTCGATTTATTGATGGTTTGAACAGGCCGATAGCTAATACATTGAGGCTACAAACTTACATTGATTTGGACGAAGCAGTTCACAAAGCCATTGAGATCGAGCAACAATTAAAGGAACAAAGGTTTGGGTCCTTCTCTACTTCTCAATATTACCGAGGTAACAATTCCAATTCAGATTTTAAGAGTTCAAAAACACCTTTTGTTACTAATAAGTCTTCTTTGAGTAAAAAGCAATCAGATTGGAAAAAAGGGGCTCCTGTTAAAACGCAAACACCTTCTAAGTAGCTTAATTTAAGTGATTCAAATATGAAGAGGACTCGTGAGATTGAATGTTTTAAGTGTAAAGGGCGTGGTCATTATAGTAGGGAATGCCCTAACACGAGATTACTTCTTTTGAAAGATAATGGTGAGTACACTTCCGACTCTGATAAAACAGATCCAGATATGCCAGAACTTGTGGATGACAGTGATAATGGCGAAGAGTTGGTCGAACCACCAAAAGAAGGGGACTTTGCTAATTTTCAATGCCTTGTAGTTCGCCGAACCCTTAACATTCAGATGAAAGATGATGATAACCAAAGGACCAATATTTTCCATTCTTGGTGTTTTATTAAAGGTAACTTATGTTCACTCATTATTGATAGTGGGAGTTGCTCGAATGTAGTGAGTAGCTATTTGGTGGATTCTTTAAAGTTGCCTTGTACCAAACACCCTAAGTCATATCACCTTCAGTGGCTTAATGAATGTTTCAAAGTTAAAGTTACGAAACAGTCCTTGGTCACTTTTAAGCTCGAGAATTATGAGGATGAAGTATGGTGTGATGTGGTCCCAATACATGCGGCACACTTGCTCCTTGGACGGCCTTGGCAATTTGATCGCGATGTTACACACCAAGGTAAACTTAATCGATACTCCCTTGTGTTTAAAGGTAGGAAATTCACTTTTGCTCCTTTAAATCCCACTGATGTATATAAAGATCAATTGAAGATGATGAAATTTTGTGAGATGGTAAGGGAGAAAGGACAAGTACAAAAGACAGAAAGAAAACATGCTAGTAGTGGAAAAAGTCAATTTTAAAAGCCCAAAGGTGAGTGAATCCACAAGTGGTAAAATGAGCGGAAAAAATTTTTTGGCAACAAAAAAAGATGTGAGGAGAGCCCTACTCAATAAACAGCCTTGTATCCTTGTGAGGTTTAGGCAAAATTATTTATCTTTATCTAACATTAACGCAAATTTGCCTAGTGTGTTTCAGTCTCTTTTGCAGGATTATGAGGATGTTTTTAGTGAGGCCCCTAAAGGTTTTCCAGCTTTACGAGGGATAGAGCATCAAATTGACTTAGTACCTGGAGCTTCACTCCCAAATCGACCAGCCTATAGATGCAATCTCGAGGAGACAAAGGAGGTAAGTTGAGGAGTTACTAGACAAAGGGTACATTCGTGAGAGCCTAAGTCCTTGTGCCATTCCTGTCTTATTGGTACCAAAAAAAGATGGTACGTATTGAATGTGTGTTGATTGCCGTCCAATCAACAAAATAATGGTAAAGTATCGACACCCAATTCCTAGACTTGATGATATGCTTGATGAATTACAGGGTTCAGTCATATTTACTAAAATTGATTTAAAAAGCGATTATCATCAAATTCGAATGAGGGAAGGGGATGAATGGAAAACAACCTTTAAAACGAAATTTGGATTGTATGAATGGTTAGTTATGCCTTTCGACCTTAGTAATGCACCTAGTACATTTATGAGATTAATGAATCATGTTTTAAGGCTTCACTTGGGTAAATTTGTATTAGTTTACTTTGATGATATTTTAATTTACTCCAAGACATTAGATGATCATGTTTTCCATGTTAGAACCGTTTTGGATATTCTACGAGCTGAAAAATTATTTGCCAACATTGATAAATGCACATTCTATTGTGATAAACTAATATTCTTACGTTTCATAGTTAGTGCATAAGGTATTCATGTCGATGAGGACAAAGTCAAGGCAATTAAGGAGTGGCCGACTCCTAAATCAGTAACTAAGGTGAGATCTTTCCATGGTTTAGCTAGTTTTTATAGACGATTTGTGAAACATTTCTCTACTATTGCTGCCCCATTAACAGAGGTTATAAAGAAATCAGTGGGTTTCAAATAGGGTGACACCCAAGAAAAGGCTTTTCAGACCCTAAAAGCTAAGTTATGTTTTGCTCCTCTTCTTAAATTACCTGATTTTACAAATACTTTTGAACTTGAGTGTGATGCTTCAGGAATTGGAATTGGCACCGTTTTAATGCAAGATAAGCAACCAATTGCTTATTTTAGTGAGAAATTAAATGGTGCACAATTAAACTACTCAACTTATGACAAAGTACTATTGGCATTAGTTCGTGCACTTCAAGTATGGCAACATTATTTGCTGCCTAATGAGTTTGTCATACACACAGATCATGAATCCCTTAAATGGTTAAAGGGACAAGGTAAGTTGAGTAAACGACATGCCCGATCGGTAGAATTCATTGAAACATTCCCTTATGTGATAAAATATAAAACAAGTAAAGATAATGTAGTTGTCGATGCTTTATCTGGACGATATGCTTTAATAACTACATTGAATGCTAAAGTCTTAGGGTTTGAACATATTAAGGATTTATATGATGATGATGCTGATTTCGGCCATATCTATAAGAATTGTGGACATACTGCTTTTGAAAAGTTTTATCTTGTAGATGGCTTTCTTTTTTGAATAAACAGGTTATGCATACTAAAGTGTTCCATGAGAGACTTATTGATTAATGAAGCCCATAGTGGAGGTTTAATGGGACATTTTGGAGTGGCCAAAACACTAGATATCATGCAAGAACACTTCCATTGGCCACATATGAAAAAGGATGTCGAAAAGGTATGTTCCAAGTGCATTACATGCAAACAAGCAAAATCTAAGGTAATGCCTCATGGCCTTTACACTCCTTTACCGATTCCTACTTCACCTTGGGTAGTATATTTGCCTCGAACTAAGAAAGAATGAGATAGTATATTTGTTGTTGTGGACAGGTTTTCAAAGATGGCACATTTTATTTCTTGTCACAAAACATATGATGCTACACATGTGGCAGACTTATTCTTTAAAGAGGTAGTAAGACTTCATGGCATCCCTAAAACAATTGTTTTTGATAGAGATGTCAAATTCCTTAGCCACTTTTAGAAGGTATTGTGGGGTAAGCTTGGTACTAAATTACTTTATTCTACTACATGTCACCCCCAAATTGATGGCCAAACTGAAGTAGTTAATCGGATCTTAGGGACTTTATTACGATCTGTTGTGGGAAAGAACATTAGAAATTGGGAAGAATGCCTACCATTTGTTGAATTTTCATATAATAGATCTATTCATTCTACAACTGGTTATTCTCCATATGAACTTATTTATGGTTTTAACCCACTAATAGTACTTGATCTTGCGCCATTACCTCTTGAACACATTATTAATTTAGATGGCGAACAGAAAGCTGAGTTGGTGAAATCCTTACATAAAAAGGCGAGGCAACGAATAGCCAAAACAAATGATGCCAACACCAACAAAGCAAACAAGGGGAGCAAACAGGTTGTCCTAGAACCCGGAGATTGGGTTTGGGTCCATTTGAGGAAAGAACAATTTCCTACAAAAAGGAAGACCAAGTTGGACCCAAGGGGCGACGGGCCTTTCTAAGTACTCGGGCGGATCAACGATAATGCCTATAAAATTGATCTACCTGGTGAGTACAATATAAGTTCTACTTTTAATGTGGCTGACTTGTCCCCATTTGATTTTTCAGATTCAAAGACGAATCTTTTTGAGGAAAGGGGAATGATACGAGTCACAAAGGCCCAACCCAAGTTCAAGAACGTGACGGGCTCAAATTACCACAAGGCCTAATAACAAGATCAAAGGCCCGACAAATGCGTTCCAAACTAAATGGGACCATTCAAGAGTTCGTTAGCAAGGCCTTAGATGCGTACACAAAAGAACGAGAAAATCAAGATTCACTTTCTTGTTTTCAAGAAAATCAAGAAACCAAATCTTGGCCCAATTTTGCTATTTGGAGCGATTTCAAAATTAAGAAAATCAAGATTTCAAATCTTGGAAATCTTGGTCCAAGAAACCGAATCTTGCAGCCAAAGCGCATTGGATCTCCGTCACGAGCATCAACGACTCAATTTCGGTAAAAGATGGATCATAAGCCCAAGTTCTTGAAGGCAAGGCCCAATAAGAATTTTCCAAGCCCAAGCAAGAAATCCACCCATATTTAGTTGAAAATTAGGCCAAATTGTCAAAGGGCCCAATTTGTAAACATTTTAATTGTTAATTTAAATTTTAGGCTTTAGGAAGGTTACATGTTAAAATTCGGCCCAAAACAGTCCATTTAAGTGCATGGCCGAATTTACCTATTATTTTTATTAATTAGGTTTAATTTTTAAGTTTTCTAATAAGATTAGGATTAGTCTAAGGCCTATTTAAAGGCATGGCCGGCCACCCTTGTATTGACTACTTAGAATTTTATTGAAATTTCAGATTTGTTAAGTGCAGAATTTTCTTTGAGGTTTTTCTCCAAGAATTCTCTCTTGAGTTTTCTTTAGAAGCTGTTTTAATAATCTTTTGATTGTGGGAGCCATCTTCAACCTTATTCTTGCCATTGATATTCTTTGGAGGGGAGATTAGAGCCGTTTGAAGGGAGTTGTGAAGTCTTTCGGGATTTCAAGGCTTCTTAAGACTTTAACTAGTGTCTTGTTGTTTAATTTCTTTTCTTAGATTCTTCTTGTGCCGATTCTTTTATCTAACTTATTTAATCTTCTTATTGAATTTTCAACCTCTTTAATATTCAAGAAGACTGATCGGTACTCTTTCTTGGCAGCCAAATTCAATTAAATCCATCTTTTCCCAATTGATCTTGCCGAATTCTTCTTGTCAAATCTGATTGAATTCAGTTGCTGAATTTTTGGGGAAATTGAGTTGCTGTTTCAATTTGGGCAAATCGACATCTCCGTGGGTTTCAAGAACCGTTTTAGTCCATCAATTTATTTCTTTTCTTCTTGTCGCACCAAACCCTAAGTTCTATTAAAATCTGATCGTTTTAATTTTGTTTGTTGCTTTGGTGTTCTTGATAGATTCAGTTGACTGGAAATCAATCTTGGAGTTTGAATTCGTGTTCTTGCATTCTGAAAACACCTCATTCATAATTGTTTTGATTCTTGGTTGTTCTTTATTGTTTTGGGGATTTTTATCTTCAGATCTGATTAGTTTTAATCTTATTCTCTGCTTTGTTTTCAGATCTATTTGTTAGAGCCTCGTAGGAGTTTTTTCGTGACTTGGCAACTCGATCTTGGTCCGCACGCAACCCTCTATCACCAAAATTTGTGACTTGGACAAACTTGCGACCTTGTTCCAGATGTGTCCTTGTCAATTATTCAAATACGTTCTTAATCGATTATTTTCTGTTCTTGGTAACCCTAATTTGATTAGAATCCATCAAGAACAAGTCTTCTTTATGAACCGAGTTAAACTCTATCAAGATCCTTGTTCTCACTCGATTTACATATCCTTTTTCCATCACTATCAATTGATTTTATTTGTTGTTCTTTAGTTATGAATGACTTGGATGTTTGTCGATGTCGCGAATTCAATTTATGGCTCTAGATGAATGGATAACAACTTGGAATTTGACTCAACCTTAAATGTAAACAAACCAAGTAAGAATTAAATGGGAAGCAATAATAATCAATTAATATAAGAACAAGGATACTGAATACAAGTTAGGGTTCTTAGAGGAGTCTAAATTGATTAAAGAAACATTTGGTCCTTTTGAATTCCAAACGAATCAAGGTTTCCAATTAACTGAAATCAAATGGTTAGAACATATTTTAAGAATAAAGATAAAAAATGAATAGATTAAGAAGAAATATTAAAGGAAGGTTCGACCAACCAGGAATAAGGAAGAATCAAGCATATGAAGAAAATTTGAACCATTCATAGATGAAAATATGCTGTCGAATTGAGATCTAAGAAAAAAAACAAAAGAAATTAGGTTTAGGGTTAAAAAAATAAAGAAAAAATAGCAAGGGAAGAGAGAAACGGCCAAAGACTAGTCCAAGAATGAGACGACTAGGGTTTCTTGGATGAGAAGAAACCCGTCTTGAATCAAAAGAAGGCCTCCAACTAGATTTGAAATCACACGAACAAAATAATTTGTTAGAATGGATTTTTAAGCTATAATAAATTGTTTTGTGATAAAAGCAATCGACCCGATAAGAAAAGAAGAGATGTCTGAGTTTTGAATGATTCTTAGTGTATTCAGAAGAGAGAACGTCATTGCTTGATGATTCACGATTTGGAAGTATATAAATGAAAGATTAGAAGCAAAAAAAGAAGAATTGAACAACCAATTAAAGGAAAGAGAGAAGAAACATTGGAAAAGAGTAAAGTGGAATGAACAAGTTCTAAGAAGCCTTAGAATCAAGGGAAATCGAAACCCCTTTCGAATGGCTCTAGTCTCCCCTCCATGATAGGATTCTTGGTAGAAAGAAGCTTGAAGATGGTTCCTAGAATCTAAAAGATTGCTAAAACATCTTCTAAAAGAAACCCGAGAGAAATTTCTGGAGAGAAAACTCAAAGTATTTTATTATGATCTTTTCATTGGATTTCATTAGACATTTAAGCATTATTCATTCAAATTTTTTCCAACCGATTGCTCTCTCTTAATTGGCAGCCTTGAGCTATTCCAAACTCATCAAGAACACGTATTCGCTTCCAAATTGACTTGGACTCTCATGAACCTTAATTTTCCAATTTTGTTTACTTGTTCTCTCTTATTTATCCAATATGTTTTAATTGTTGCCTTTTTATTAAATTATATCTAACTTGGATTGTTGCATTTTGAATTCCAAAAAATTCAAGGATGCAAATTAAGTGAAATCAAATGGTTAGAATAAATTTTAATAATAAAGATAAAAAATGAAAAAATCTAGAAGAAAGATTAAAAGAAGGTATAACCAGCCAAGAATAAGGAAGAAATAATTATATGGAAATAATTTGAACCATTCATGGTTAAAAAGAAGCTGCCAAATTAAGATCTAAGAAAAAAATTAGGTTTAGGGTTAAAAGAATGAAGAAGAAAAACAAACAAGGAAAAAGAAAGGCGACCAAAGAGGAGTCTAAGAACAAGTCGTCTAGTGTTTCATGGATAACAAAAAATCCCGTCTTAAACCAAAAGAAGGCCTCCAACAAGATTTGAAATCACAAGAACAAAAAAAAATTGTTAGGATGGATTTTTAAGTCATAATAAAACTTTTTGTTATAAAAGAAATCGACACAATAAGAAAAGAAGAGATGTTCGAGTTTCTAATGATTCTTGGTGTATTAAGAATGGAGAATGTCATTGCTTGATGATTCACGATCCGGAAGTAAATAAATGAAAGTATAGAAACAAAAAATGGAAGAACTGGACAACAAATTAAAGGAAAGAGAGAATAAATATGGGAAAGAGTAAAGTGGCATGAATATGTACTAAGGAGCCTTTGAATCAAGGGAAATCAGATCCCCTTTCAAACGACTCTAGTCTCCCCTCCATGCTAGAATTCTTGGTAGAAATAAGGTTAATGATGGTTCCCACAATCTAAAAGATTGTTTAAATTTATTCTAAAATAAATTCGAGAGAAATTCCTAAAGATAAACCTCAAAGAGTATTTTATTAGGATCTATTATTTGGATTTAATTATGTTTATGCGTTTTTCTTTCAAATGGTTAGTACATGTTTTAAGAATAATGATTAAAACCAAATGAGTTCACAAGAAAGATTAAAGGAAGGTCGACCAGCCTATTGCAAGGAAGAATTAGGTATATGAAGATAATTTGAACCATTCGTAGATGAAAAGAAGCTTCAAAATTGAGATTTAAGTGAAAGAAACAAAACAAATTAGGTTTAAGTTTAAAAGAATGAAGAAGAAAAACAAACAACAAGAAAAGAGACAGGCGACCAAAGCGGAGTCCAAGAACGAGCAGGCTAGGGTTTCTTGGATAAGAAGAAATTGTTCTTTAATGGAAAGAAGGCCTCCAACCAGATCTAAAATCACAAGATCGAAATAGTTTGTTAAAATGGATTTTTAAGCAATAATAAAATTGTTTTGTGATAAAAGCAATTGGCACAATAAGAAAAGAAGATATGTTCAAGTTTTGAATGATTCTTGGTTTATTATTAAGAAGGGAGAACATCTTTGCTTGATGATTCATGATCTTGAATATAAATGTTGAAACATGAATGTTGTCAATATAAATACTTACAATCACAAAAGTAGGATTTCTTTCAAGTGATGCTTTCCCTAGTTCGAAAGTCCACAAAAATAAGGATCTGAATTCACCAAGCCATATACAATGTTTCATTCCCAATTAGCAAAAATCTTGATCATGAATACAGTATAATCTGAAAGGTCCAACATTGACCTAACTTTTATCCGTAACACATAAAGCCATATACACGAGCAGTGAATACATTTTTACTAAACAAGATTAATAGCCTTGAAAAATCATGTATATATAAGCATATATAGGAAACACTACTTATAAGTAAATTACTTACCAAAAAGTTCAGCTCATGCTTCATTCCTTATGAAGCTCATTGCTTTTCTTGTCTTGTTCCCCTTCTTCTACATGTCACATTCAAGAAATCTTTGCATCAATTTTCTATTATTTAATAGACCCTTAAAACTAAATCACCCAAGCCATTTGTACACTTCAAATTTCAGCAATCACACATATAGTCGTACATGAAGAACAAGAAAAGTTCAACCCATGGTACTATCTAACATTAGAATTAAACTAATTGAAAAAAGGTTTACAGCAAGCATCATTGCTCCTCTCTACATTCAGTCTAAGCCAAAAACCTCACCCCAAATAAAAAAATTTATTTGGGTTCAAAAAAATCATGATTAACCTTCTTCCTCTCTATTAAGCAACCAGTGGTGGAGGTGCCTTTTTCTCCCTTGGAATTTTCAGTGATCTGTAGAGAATGGACGAAAAGAATATGTTCCCTTTTCTCCCTCTCAAATTGTTTATTATTATTTATGATTTTCTTTTTTTAACTATTTCCCATGTGCTTTAGTTAGCCCAACTAAGTTATAATTTTTACCCGACTTGTTTCACTCTTTATGTTCAGCCCACCCTTACAATTCCTTCTCTATTTTCCTTCCTAAGGAACTAAACCCAAGGCTTTATAATATTTGTGCATGTTTTAACACACACACACACACACACGCACACACACACACACACACACACACACACACACACACACACACACATATTTATAATATATATTAGTGTGCACATTCAATCGGAACATTACTAAGTAAAGATTTAATCTTAATAAGTAAAATAAATGCATCATGATGCAACTTAAACTAAATATAATTTAATTATTTACACATTATATGTCTTCTTTTGGTTATGGATCTTTCAAACATCACAAGCTCTTTTAAACACTCTAAAATTATCTCTAAAAATATAGTTTTAATCACATATGATTTAAATCAATCAACAAATAAAGTTCAAAGATCATCATCAAATTACCGTCCAAAAATTAAGCACATAACATGTCACATAATTTTCAATATGGGGTGCCCCAAAGTTCTATGGATAAGCCATTAAGTTTAGCATCACATTTTCGCCCAGCATATAAAGCATCGATCAACTTCATTACTACAAACCAAACACCAGATCGTATTGATATAACTTTTGAATTCCACTCTGATACCAGTTAAAAAAGCATTCAGTTTGCATTTCGTTCCAACTATGATATGCAGACTTTTGGTGGGATAAACTAACTTGGTTTACAACCATTCAAAAAACAACCTCGTTGTATCTTCTGTTGGAATAGAAGCTAAGACAGAATTTGGATAGTTTGCCTAAAAAATCCAAAATTGTAAGTAAGTGAATGAGATAAATAGAGAGAGATTCAACACACAATATATGCAATAGCTCATTTTTTAGTGGTGTCAGAAATAATAGTTTCGGGGCCACCAATTTTGATGAGTAAGTATTAATATTTACGAGTCAAGCATGGTTTTAAAAAGGTTTTGATATAGTGATTTTTGTTATATAAGCGATTTATTAAGTTTAAGTGGTATGACCCTAAGGTCAAGTGGTTTTAGAAAATAAGGTATCGGGACCTTGTTTTTATAAACTGAGTTGTAAATATTTTTATAAATATTTACGGAATGACGTTAAGGTGGTATTAAAATTTCGTTGAAAAATTTTAACGTTTCGATGGTTAATTAATTAAAAAAGATTAAATCGTAAAAGATGCAAAATTTGATCACTAGATGATTTGAGTGATTAAATGGATTTTTGAATAAAGAAACAATAACTTAAATGGTAATTAGACCATTCAAGGTGTTACTGGACAATAATGGACATGAATTTGATGTTTTATTTAATTATTAACTAAGGTTAATATGGTAATTTGATAATTATATTAAATTAAATAAAACAAAGTTTCCATCATCTTTTCTATTCCAACTATTTCGCTGAATTGTGGAGAAGAAAGCCATTGTTAAAGGCTTTGAAGCTTCGGACAAACTTCATTGTTTTCATGTAAGTCCGATTTAGCCATGTTTCTTGTAATTTTTATGTTTTTGATATCGTTGCAACTAGGTCCAGTTAGCCTGTACCTTCGATTTTGAAACTGTTAAAGATTTTGAATGTTTCCATTGATGAATCTTGTGATATTTGATGTTAAATGATGAATTTGAAATATAAGTTAGTACTTAAAAGTATTATGTTAAGTGATTTTTGATAAATTTATCGATTAGGGACTAAATTATTAAATTAATAAAAGTACAAGGATTTAATGTAAAATTCTCATAAATATGGGTTGTATTGGGAGCTATGAACATTCGGCTAAGCTCAATTTTGGGTAAAAATGGTGAATTTGCATGTTTTAGGCTCAAGGACTAAATTGAATAAAAGTAAAACTTTAGGGGTAATTTTGTAAAATTTCAAAAATGACCAAATTGCATAAAATGAATTTTTTTATTGTATAAATTAATATATTGTATGAAATTATTAATTTAGATCAAGATCGTGTGGAAAATCAAGGAAAATGGAAAATTACCAAAATGCCCCTAAACTTTGGTATTTCTACAATTTAGCCAAGTAAGTTCGTATGAACTATATTCTGTATAATTTTGATTGAATTGAATGTGAATATGTGATTATATTGTCATTAAATAAATATATATGTTAGCATTCAATTTACAGTATTATGAAACAATTATTGAGTCCCGTTTGAACCTTAGGAATTCGTAGGATAAAAATGACACATCATTAGGGATTATTGATTCTTAGCTCTTATGAGCTTACCAACTGCAACTTGTGAGAGCTTATTGATTCTCAACTCGTATGAGCTTAACGATTTACAGCTCGTGAAAGTATACCGATTCACAACTTGTATGAGCATACATGTACAAGAATTGATGGATTACAGCTTAGCACACTATGTGTGAGCTATCCCGAGTATCTAACAGTATTCTAAATAGTTCAACAGGCAATATTCTAATTCAAACTGGTAAGAGTTCAATACGAACTATTATAGGGACACATATGAATTACATGGAAATGTTGTTACATGGTATATGGAAAATTGAATTAGATGATACATGTTTATGAAAATTAATCAATTGTTGTGCTCATGCATGATTATTGGTTTATATATGTATTTACATGGCTAACATGTGTTGTTATTTGATGCTTAGGCATGTGCCAAGCTATTGCTTGAATGGTATTATGTTTACATATAAATTGCATGAAATGGTCAGTGCTCCAATACAAATATGCTTGTGTTTGTGAAAGAGTGGTAAGGTTTAAATTATGTAATTTCATGTGAAATGGTTTGTCATGTGACTAATTCCAAAAAGAACCATGTTTTAATGCACTAACTTGTGGCTATGATTGAATGATATGCTTATGTCTTGTGTGTTATGCATATGAAACAGGTGTAACAGGTGTGGAAAGGTAATGAAATAGTAAGTTCATACCTGAAGTGTAGAATGATGAAAAGGGAATGATGAATTGAATTGATGTTGTTATTGAGCTAATGAGAGTAAATGCAATAGGAAGTAATGAAATGTAAATGAAAATAAGAAAATTTGAAATGGTTTAAAGTTTTATAAAATCCTTCTATGCTAGGGATGATATGTATATGTGACGCTATGGATTTATTCACTTTGTGAGTTGTTGGATATGGTTTCATGAACCTTGCAGTATTGTTATATAATTATTCTTAATATGTATAAATTTCATATTTGAAATGAATTGATATGACTAAAGTTTATACGAGCTTACTAAGTATTCATTGCTTACGTAGTTGCTTTTCTGTTACTTTTTATATTATCGGAAGCTCGATCAGGTTGGAAGTTCATCGGAGATCTATCACACTATCCAGCAGTTATATCAGTAGTTTTCGATGTCTTGATTAAGGTTATAATGACATGTATAGGTGGGCTTATGGTTGATGATAGTTGCATGTTAGTTAATGAGTTTGGCATGTATATGTCATTTTGGGTGATGAAGCATTGGTACATTTGGTGTGATAGAAGGTTGCACGCGGACCAAGATTGAGTTGTCAAGTCACTGGAAAAATCCTACGAAAACTATAGACACTTGGATCTAAAACAGAAATAGAAAATTAACATTAGCAGCAAAAGGTCTATAAAGAAACACCCCAAAACAAGAAAGAATTAGCCAAGAGTCAAAACACTTATTAATAGGGTTTCTTGGAAGCAAAGAAACCGAAATTTAACTCAGAAAGACTCCCAAAAATTGAATGTTTATTGAAGCCAAAGAATGTTGCCAAAATAGATTCTTGAAGCTTGGAATGGCTGAAAACGCATCAAGAACAATCACGCCAAGTTAATCAACAATTCGGCACAAATAAAAATAATTAAAGAAGAACAAACAACAAGAAAGATAATTAAGTCCTAAGAAGCCTTGAAATCAAGAAAGATTTCACAACTCTCTTCAAACGGCTCGAATCTACCCTCCAATGTAAAAACATGGCAAGAAGAAGGCTGAAGATGGTTCCCACAATCAGAAAGATTATTAAAACTAGTTCTAAAGAAAACTCAAAAGAGAATTCTTGGAGAAACTCAAAGAGAATTTTCACTCAAAAAAATCTGAATTCAATGTAATGTTCTTAAGGGTGGCCGGCCAAGCCATATATATAGGCCTTCTAACTACTTTCCTAGCCCTACTAGGAAAACTAAAAAAAATCCCTAATTGTTGACTTTCAAGGGGAATTTTGTCCAAGGCCTTTAAATGGGCTTATTGGACTGAATTCTTACATATAAATTTATTCATAAAGTCTAAAACTTAAAACTAAGTATTTAAAGAATTAAAATTTTACAAATTGGGCCACTTTGACAATTTGGCCTGATTTTCAACTAAGTCTAATTTAAACTTCTTGGTTGGGCTTGGAACATCTTATTGGATCGTATCTTCAAGAACTTGGGTTTGTAATCCGTTCTCTCCTGAAATTGGTTCGTTGATGCTCGTAACTAAGATCCAATGCGCCTTAGCTACAAGGCTCGGTTTCTTGGACCAAGATTTCCAAGATTTGAAATCTTGATTTTCTTGATTCTTGAAATCGCTCAAAACAGCAAGATTGGACCAAGATTCAGTTTCTTGATTTTCTTGAAAACAAGAAAGTGAATCTTTATTTTCTTTTTCCTTTGTATGCACATCTAAGGCCTTGCTAATGAAATCTTGAACGGTTCCATTTAGTTTCATGCGCATTTGCTTGGCCTTTGACCTTGTTATTGGGCCTTGTGGTATTTTGAGCCCATCATGTTCTTGAGCTTGAGTTAGGCGTTTGTGACTCGTATCATTCCCCCTTTCTCAAAAATATTCGTCCTCGAATCTGAAAAATCAAATGGAGATAAGTCAGCCACATTGAAAGTAGAACTTACATTGTACTCACCAGGTAGATCAATTTTGTATGCATTATCATTAATCCGCTCGAGTACTTGGAAAGGCCCATCGCCTGTTGGGTCCAACTTGGTCTTTCTTTTTGTGGGAAATCGTTCTTTCCTCATATGGACCCAAACCCAATATCCAGGTTCAAGGACAACCCGTTTGCGCCCTTTATTTGCTTTGTTGGTGTTGATGTCATTTGTTTTGGCTATTCGTTGCCTAGCCTTCTCGTGTAAGGATTTCACCAGCTCAGCTTTCTGTTTGCCATCTAAATTAACAATATGTTCTAGTGGTAATGGCGCAATGTCAAGTACTGTCAGTGGGTTAAAACCATAAACAAGTTCAAATGGTGAATAGCCAGTTGTAGAATGAATAGATATATTATATGCAAATTCAACAAATGGCAAACATTCTTCCAAATTTTTAATGTTCTTTCCCACAACAGATCGTAATAAGGCTCCTAAAATTCGATTGACTACCTCAGTTTGGCCATCGGTTTGGGGGTGACAAGTAGTTGAATATAGTAATTTCATACCAAGCTTACCCCATAATACCTTCCAAAAGTGACTAAGGAATTTGACATCTCTGTCGGAAACAATTGTTTTAGGGATGCCATGAAGTCTTACCAGATCTTTAAAAAATAAGTCTGCTACATGTGTAGCATCATCTGTTTTGTGACAAGGAATAAAATGTGCCATCTTGGAAAACCTGTCAACAACAACAAATATACTATCTCTTCCTTTCTTAGTTCGTGGCAAACCTAGAATAAAATCAACGGATAAGTCTACCCATGGTGAAGTAGGAATCGGCAAATGAGTGTAAAGGCCCTAAGCATTACCTTAGATTTTGCTTGTTTACATGTGATGCATTTAGAACATACCTTTTCGGCATCCTTCTTCATATGTGGCCAATGGAAGTATTCTTGCAAGATGTCTAGTGTTTTGGTCACTCCAAAATGTCCCATTAAACCCCCACTATGGGCCTCATGAATCAATAAGTCTCGCATGGAACAATTTGGTATGCACAACTAGTTTACACGAAAAAGAAATCCATCTACAAGGTAAAACTTTTCAAAAGTAGTATTTCCACAATTACTATAGATATGGCCGAAATCAGCATCATCATTATATAACTCTTTAATATGTTCAAACCCTAATACTTTAGCATTTAATGTAGTTATTAAAGCATATCGTCTAGACAAAGCATCCGCAACTACATTATCTTCACCTGTTTTATATTTTATCACATAAGGGAATGTTTCAATGAATGCCACCGATCGAGCATGCCGTTTACTTAACTTACCTTGTCCCTTTAATCATTTAAGGGATTCATGGTCTGTATGTATTACAAAATTTATTAGGCAGCAAGTAATGCTGCCATACTTGAAGTGTACGACCAATGCCAAAAGTTCTTTATCATAAGTTGAGTAATTTAATTGTGCACCATTCAATTTTTCACTAAAATAAGCAATTGGTTGCTTATATTGCATTAAAACAGCACCAATGCCAATTCTTGAAGCATCACACTCAAGTTTAAAAGTGTTAGTAAAATCAGGTATTCTAAGAAGAGGAGCAGAACATAACTTAGCTTTTAGGGTTTGAAAAGCCTTTTCTTGAGTTTCACCCCATTTGAAACCCACAGATTTTTTAATAACTTCTATTAATGGGGCAACAATAGTGGAGAAATCTTTCACAAATCGTCTATAAAAACTAGCTAAACCATGGAAAGATCTCACCTCAGTTATCGGTTTAGGAGTTGGCCACTCCTTGATTGCCTTAACTTTGTCCTCATCGACATGAATACCTTGAGCACTAACTATGAAACCTAGAAATATTAGCTTATCACAACAAAATGTGCATTTATCAAGGTTGGCAAACAATCTTTCAACTCTTTGAATGTCTAAAACCGTTCTAACATGGAAAACATGATCATTTAATGTTGTTGAGTAAATTAAAATGTCATCAAGTAAACTACTACAAATTTACCCAAGTGAGGCCTTAAAACGTGATTCATTAATCTCATAAATGTACTCGATGCATTAGTAAGGCCGAAAGGTTGTTTTCCATTCATCCCCTTCCCTCATTCGAATTTGATGATAACCGCTTTTTAAATCAATTTTAGTAAATATAGTTGAACCATGTAATTCATCAAGCATGTCATCAAGACGAGGGATTGGATGTCTATACTTTACCGTTATTTTGTTGATTGGACGACAATCAACACACATTCTATACGTACCATCTTTCTTAGGTACCAATAAGACAGGAACGACACAAGGGCTTAAGCTTTCACGAATGTACCCTTTGTCTAATAAATCCTCAACTTGCCTTTGTAATTCCTTTGTCTCCTCGGGATTCTTCTATAGGCTGGTCGATTTGGTATTGAAGCTCTGGGTACTAAGTCAATCTGGTGTTCTATCCCACGTAAAGGTGGTAAACCTTTAGGGGCCTCACTAAAAACATCCTCATAATCCTGCAACAGACATTGAAACACACTAGGCAAATTTTCATTAATGTTAGATAGAGATAAATAGTTTTGCCTAAACCTCACAAGGATACAGGGCTGTTTATTGAGTAGGGCTCTCCACACATCTTTTTTTGTTGCAATTAAATTTTTCACTCTAGTTTTACCACTTGCGGATCCACTCACCTTTGGGCCATTTAAATTTTGACTTTTTTCACTACTAGCCTCTTTTCTCTCTGTCTGTTTTATTTGTCCTTTCTCCCTCACCCTCTCATAAAATTTCATCATTTTTAATTGATCTTTATATACATCATTGGGATTTAAAGGAGAAAAAGTGAATTTTCGGCCTTTAAACACAAGAGAGTACCTATTGAGCTTACCTTGGTGTGTAACATCACGATCAAATTGCCAAGGCTGCCCAAGGAGCAAGTGTGCCGCATGCATTGGGACCACATCGCACCATACCTCATCCTCGTAATTCCCAAGCTTAAAAGTGATCAAAGACTGTTTTGTAACTTTAACTTTCAAGCATTCATTAAGCCACTGAAGGTGATACAACTTAGGGTGCTTGGTACTAGGTAACTTTAAGGAATCCACCAAATAATTGCTAACTACATTCGAACAACTCCCACTATCAATAATAAGTGAACATAAGTTACCTTTTATAAAACACCTAGAATGGAAAATATTGGTCCTTTGGTTCTCAAAATCGTCTCTCATTTGGATGTTAAGGGTGCGGGGAACTACAAGGCATTGAAAGTCGACAAAGTCCCCTTCTTTTGGTTGTTCAACCAACTCTTCTTCATTATCACTATCATCCACAAGTTCGGGCATTTTCGGATCTGTTTTATCAGAGTTGGAAGTGTACTCACCATTATCTTTCATAAGAAGAAATCTCGTGTTAGGGCGTTCTCTACTATAATGACCACGCCCTTTGCACTTAAAACATTCAATCTCATGAGTCCTCTTTACATTCGAATAACTCAAATTGGGCTGCTTAGAAGGTGTTTGCGTTTTAATAGGAGCCCCTTTCTTCCAGTCTGATTGCTTACTACCACTACTCAAAGAAGACTTATTAGTAACAAAAGGTGGTTTCGAACTTTTAAAATCAGAATTGGAAGTGTTACCTCTATAATATTGTGAAGTAGAGAAGGAACTAGACCTTTGTTCCTTTAATTATTGCTCGATCTCAATGGCTTTATGAACTGCTTCTTCTAAATCAATGTATGTTTGTAGCCTTAATGTATTAGCTATTGGCCTATTTAAACCATCAATAAATCGAACCATAGTTGTTTCAACCTCCTTCTCTACATTAGCTCTCTAAATGAGCATTCGATCTCCTTAAAGTATTCATCTACCGTCCTACTACCTTGAACAAGTCGTCAAAGTTTTGTTTTAACCTCTCTATAGTAATGAGGCAAAATAAATCTTTTACGCATGACTTGTTTCAACTCATCCCATGTCGTAATCTCACGTTAATAATTCCTATGACGATTTACCCCAAGTTGAGTCCACCAAATTAATGCATAATCTGAAAATTCCAGTGTTGCTAACGATACTTTTTCATCATCCGGACATTTATAATAGTGAAACATAAGTTCAATTTTAGATTCCCATTCACAATAAGCTTCTGGATCATTCTTACCATGAAATTGAGGAACTGTGAATTTTGGTTTTGCCAAAGAGGGTTGTCCGCGATCATGAACGTCATAGTCAGTTCTAGGGACACATTTAGGAGCGTGCCTATGAGCACGAGGCTGGTTATCCACATCATCTTTAATTGAACCCCGATACTGAGGCTCTTGATCCAATCACATCTCATTGATAGTAGCACTCAATTTTCGAAGTATGGCATTTGTTTGTTTGAGTGCAGCAGCCTGTTCGTCTAACTGTTGTTGGAACTCTTTAAATTTATCATGGACATCATTATGGTCAATATTCTCATCATCGACTTGACTAATTCTATGCATCTTATTTTTTTTCTTTTGGAATACCTGCAAAAACAAACACTCAACACTCGAAAAAAAATTAACAAACCTCACCGTTAATCACTCAAAAAGGAAAATCAAATTCTCAAAGAGGTAGAATTCAGTCTTGTGAGTTCTTTAGTAGAGTCTATATCAATCAATTAGAAAGTGTATGAACCGTAACTACCAAATAATCCTAATTGCACTAGGAGTCCAAAAAGTGACGAGACTCCAATTGATTTGTGTCGCACCAAGGAAGAATTGTGCACACTTTAAAATCCTACTAACACAAGAAACAAGAAGGTGTTAGATAGTGTAATGGAAGAATAAAAGCAAAACAAATGAAAACCTACAACTAAGAATCAATAAAAATTGCTGACACCCGAAAACTCGAAAGAACTGCGGAATAACTTAACAACTTCATTCGTGATGTTCCCGATCTTCAAAAATCACGAAATTTAAACTAAAATGTCCTTAAGTATTGTATATTTGATCTGGAAAGTTTTAGAACTAAACTCAACCCGCTGAATATTTTTTTAATTTTTATTTGATTTCGTCTTTTTCTATTTTTTAGACTTTTTCTACTGATTTTTTTGCAAGAAATATTTTTTAATATTCTATCACAATGCCAAAAATATGCATATAAATTTTAGACCAATCGGACAACGTTTACCCACTCAAATGAATTTTTTTTTCAAAAACTTTTCTAGGTAAAAACTATTATATGCTGTTTTTTTTTAAAGGAAATCATTTTAGAAATCAACCAAGAACACCCAAAATGCCCAAAATCTGATACCAAATGATAGAAGATTGTGCGCGGACCAAGATCGAGTTGTCAATTCACTAGAAAGTCCTACGAAAACTATAGACACTTGGATTTGAAATGGAAACAGAAAATTAACATTAGCAGCAAAAGATTTATACAGAATCACCCCAAAACAAGAAAGAATCAGCCAAGAGTCAAAACACTTATTAATAGGGTTTCTTAGAAGCAAAGAACCCGAAATTTAACCCAGAAAGACTCCCAAAAATTGAATGTTTATTGACGCCAAAGAATGTTGCCAAAACAGATTCTTGAAGCTTGGAATGGCTGAAAACGTAACAAGAACAATCACGCCAAGTTAATCAACAATTCAGCACAAATAAAAATAATTAAAGAAGAACAAACAACAAGAAAGATAATTAAGTCCTAAGAAGCCTTGAAATCAAGAAAGATTTCACAGCTCCCTTCAAACGGCTCGAATCTACCCTCCAATGTAAAAACACGGCAAGAAGAAGGCTGAAGATGGTTCCCACAATCAGAAAGATTGTTAAAACTAGTTCTAAAGAAAACTCAAGATAGAATTCTTGGAGAAACTCAAAGAGAATTTTCACTCAAAAAATTTTTTGAATTCAATGTAATATTCTTAAGGGTGGCCGGCCAAGCCATATATATAGGCCTTCTAACTACTTTCCTAGCCCTACTAGGAAAACTAAAAAAATCCCTAATTGTTGACTTTTAAGGGGAATTTTGTCCAAGACCTTTAGGTGGGCTTATTGGACTGAATTCTTACATAGAAATTTATTCATAAAGTTTTACAAATTGGGCCACTTTGACAATTTGGTCTGATTTTCAGCTAAGTCTAATTTAAACTTCTTGGTTGGGCTTGGAACATCTTATTGGATTGTATCTTCAAGAACTTGGGTTTGTAATCCGTTCTCTCCCGAAATTGGTTCGTTGATGCTCGTAACTGAGATCAAATGCGCCTTAGCTGAAAGGTTTGATTTCTTGGACCAAGATTTCCAAGATTTAAAATCTTGATTTTCTTGATTCTTGAAATCGCTCAAAACAGTAAGATTGGACCAAGATTCGGTTTCTTGATTTTCTTGAAAACAAGAAAGTGGATCTTGATTTTCTTTTTCCTTTGTATACACATCTAAGGCCTTGCTAATGAAGTCTTGAACGGTTCCATTTAATTTCATGGGCATTTGCTTGGCCTTTGACCTCGTTATTAGGCCTTGTGGTAATTTGAGCCCATCATGTTCTTGAGCTTGAGTTGGGCCTTTGTGACTCGTATCATGGTGCCTTGTTGATATGTGTTAATTTGATAAGGTGTTAAAGCATGTTTGAATGGTCAAAATGATATATGATGAATTGACCTCAACTGATACGATCACGCCCCAGAGTGCACCTAGCTCGAACAAGGATCCATTGTTGCTGCCCCAAGGGCCAATTACACGAGCTCGAGCCGAGCAATTCAAGGAGGCTATTTCAGCCTTAGTCCATCAAGTGTGGGGCGAGATATTGGCTGGACACATTGATAAAGCTTGGAATAGCTCTACGAATTCACCATGCATCCTTTTGCAAGCCAAAATCATTTCAACCTTAGCTCCATGAGTTCGAATTAGCTCGATGAGTTCAACTTCAGCTTGATTAAATTTACGCATTTTATTAGTTGCTAGAATAAATTAAATGTGATGGTTAAATTAGTTAGTTCAACTCAAATAATTATTAAGTGTTTAATTAGTCAAACCTGGACATTTTAATTATGTGTTAAACATGTTTTATTTTAATGCATGCATTTAATATGTTTTAGTTAATACATATAATTAATTTGTCTTATCTTATTTGATACGATCCCAACAGCATCATGTTATGGAACAACTCGATGCCACCAAGATTCGCCCAAATTCAAGGGGCCCAAGTGCAAAAATGAAGTTTGTAATTTCAGTTTCTCAATTTGGCTGCTAGAAAATAAGGATTTTGAGTCATTAATTTTTTAGTTATTTTAGTTTGCGTTTCTAATTATGTCATAGTTTGCACATCATAAATTTGTGTTTTGCATTTAATAAAGTCATGCATTATGTAACTTTCATGTTAGTTAAGTTTGCATCATTAAATTAAGTCAAGTTAGTTTAATTATGTAACTTTCATGTTAGTTAAATTTGCATTTCAAAACCATGCATTTAAGCATCTTAGTTTAATAAATGAGTTGCTGGACATTTATTCAACTCATCTTAGTTTTAATTAATAAGTGTTTTTGTTGAACTTTATTTAATAAGTATTTTTCTTAATTAATCTAGTTCCTAGGATTATTTATTGATGCATGAGTTAAGTTCATTTAATTATGCTTCTTTAATTAAACTAGTTGCTGGAATAATTATTGCATATATGTTTTAGTTCATTTATTTAAGTAAGTTTAATGTGTGTTACGATTAATAAGTGTTTTCATGTGTTTAATAAACTCATTTTAATGTGTTTATTGCAGGTGACTTTTCAGCTCCTACTGGTTACAATTTAAGGCTGTTATACATTGAATTAAATGGCTATTCAAGTTATCTTCAGCTACAATTAAAGGGGCTGTTATAAAGGAAGCTTAAAAATCATTAAAGGAGTTTTTAAAGAGCATTTTATGCCCTTTAAAATTTAGCAGCAACCCTTCTTCTGCCAGCCGTTTTTTTTTTAGCTTTCAAGAGAATTTAATCAAGCCTTTTAAATGTCATTAAGGAGCTGGTTAAAAGATGGTGTCTATTCAGCTGGCCAAGGACAACTCAAGAGTCATTTTTAAGCCATTAAAGACATTCAAATCAGTTGAATTGAAGTGATTTTATGGAAGGAGTTATTTGGTTCAAGCATAAGAAAAGACATGAGTTTTTATGGCACATTAAGTTGGATGTTTTTGACCATTTGGTTACCTTGTTCTAGCATTATAAATAGATGTAATCAGCCTTAGAGAGGAGACTTTTTGCTGAATATACATGAAATCTTTGAATCGTGAGTAATCCAATTCTTTTTATTCTTACGGAATTGATTTGACTTATCAAGCTTAGCTTGTGGCGTCTATCCATTTCTTGTTTTCGAACTTATCACTTTCATAGTGTGGCGTTCATCATATACCAAGGTTCCTATCATCATTGATAGTGGGTCGAGGTTCATCATATACCAAGGTTCCTATCATTCTTGATAGTGGGTCGAGGTCTTTTCTTTGTTGTTTACCTAAACCGCCATTCACCTAAAAGCTACTTTAAGACTCGAGTCAACAATCTCTATTGTTGGTTCATTCTCTACCCTTAGCCAAAATTTTCATTCATTGTTAAGTCTATTTCCCTTTTAAGGTTTTGTTTGTAGCCTTTCTTCTATTTTGTAGAAACGAACTTAGCCTTACTCAAATTCACGATCGGGAAACAAACGACTGGAATCAATCACGAAGCGAGATCGTATCAAATTGGTATCAGAGCTAGTGAATTTGGAGTAAGAATCGATGCTTTTGGCATTAGGGTATAGTAGTTTCTTCGAAAAAATTTTGAAAAAAAATTTGAAAAAATTTTATTTCCATTCAAACTCAAAAGGATTGGATATCAAGTTGTGAAAAAAAAATTTGTGAAAAAAAAACCAAAAAAAGTTAGTTTGGAAAATTCTGTTTGCTGCCCAAATTTCTGTCATTATTATCTTCTACTATTCCGCCACACCCAACCCTTTCCATTTCTTTGTTTCAAGCCTACCTTTCTTGTCCTACAATATCCTTACCAAGCCCAAACATCAAATTTGTAAGTCGACCCACAACAACTGCCTTTTAAGTTTAAATAATTCCTAAGAACTTAGAGAGGAGGATTGAGTGGAAAGAGGCAAAAGAGTAGTGAGACTAATCGAGAGTATAAAAGCCAAGTGTGTGAGATTTCTTTGTGAGTGGATAGTGAGGTTCTTTGTTGTGAGTTCTTAAAAAAATGTCACGAAGTCTGGAAAGAAATTTAAATGTGGAAGGCAGGTTCCATCCTGTAAGAAACTTTGGAGGAGTGTGCCGGATTTTACACTGCAAGCCTTTACGTTAGAAATGGAGCATCTATTTGATCAAAAACTCGAACCCATCAAGAAACGATTGGTTTGTGTCGAAGAGTGGGGCCATCAAGCAAGAACCCAATGGGAGCAAATTTATCCAAGTGAAAGGACAGAAACGATATCATTAAGGAAACGAACATCCAACGAATGTTCAAGAAGAGATTCTTCTTGACTCCTATTCATTAAGGAATTCAAGACAAAGAGAAGCAAGCTTCGACTCTAAGATCTTTCAAGGTGACAAACGAGAAAGTACAAGTTATTCTTCATATGCCTCAAAGAAACCATCCACGGAGAAATCCTTACGAATGAGTGAACATGAACCATATGTAAATCATTCCATTCATACTCGACGGAAAACATCTTATTCTGATTCTTTTGTTTTATCTTCATCTTGTAAAGAAAAAATGAGAGAAAAAGAAATAAAAAGAAAAGAGAGATAAGAGATGATAATTAGAGAAAATGAGCGGATACTAAATGAACTCGAGAAAAGAAAAAAAGATAGTGAGAGTGAGAAAAAGAAAAACGAGATTGAGATTGAAAAAAATGTGAGAAAGAAGAGAAAATTGAAAAATAAATTGAGATTGAAAAGATAAAAGAAAGTATGGAAGAAACGAACGTTATCGATGAAAAAGAACGAAGGAAAAAGATGATAGTGAGCAAGAACAAGTGAGGAATGTTTTAACTAACCAACGAGTGAGTTGTCCTCGTGTTGTTTCTTCTTTTCAGGTTTCTCAAGATTCGAATGACAAGTTTTAACTTCATTACCTTCCTAATGAGAGACGATTCCATTTGATCGAAAAAGGTAAGGTTCAAGCACTTAAAGGTAAGCAAGGTAAGGAGTTTTAGCCAATGAATCATGGCAATCAGGTTTGAAAGTTGTCAATAAAATTTCTGATAACTTAGTTTTTAAAAGATCTCCTTATTTTTATTTGGTTAATTGTTACTCACTGTTTGTGTTTGATAAACTCGTTTTAAGTGGAGGCATGAAGAGTTGTTCACTCAATAAGTTTTGTGTTGAAAAAACTTTTGATGTTGTTCGATTAAATCCACAAATACAAAATGTGATCTTTTGTGATAACAAGTTTTCATGTAAAGCACTTAATCTGTTTGAATGTGATGTTAATGTGAATTCTCTAAATCTTTGTGCGAAATCCTCTTACATTCGCATGCCTGTTCGGATGAATTTTGTGAGGATTGATTGTTTGAAAATGAATATGCCTAAATATTATTTGTTTAGCATGTGTGAATTATCAGTGAAAAAGAAATTTTTGCTGCATTTTGGAACAAGTGATCAAAATAATGTTTTTAAGCTCGGAGCATGCATTCCTAAGTTGTTGTCAAGTGAAGGTGAGCATCATAATTTTATCTTGAATAAATGTGTTAAACCCTTCAATTTGCTTCAAGTTTTATTTTTATTTAGTTCGAAAACCAAACATGTGAATTTCGTTGGCTTGCCAAGTCAAAATCAAATTTTTGATTCTGGAGGTTGTTGTATATTGTTTCTTAATGGATTCGAACATGTGTTGCATGATTTTAACTTTAATGTGCTTCAAGTTCTGCATAAGTTACTAGCTACGAATTTTTCTTGTCGAATTGAAATGGTGAACAAAAACTTTGTCTTTGATCCAGGTGAATGTTGTTCTATATCATTGTTCAAGGGATTTGGACCATGGAATTCTAATTTTTGAAACTATAATCTTCAAATACCTTGTGAATCAGGTTTGTTTCCATCAAAGAAAAAGGTAAAACCAATTTCTATTTTTGATCCCAGTATTGATTCATGTGTTGTTCTTTTGAGTTTATTTGTTCAAGTTGTGATTAAATTCTTGGAAAGTTCTTTTGTGTTTAACCTTCATTGTGTCACTAATTTGTTTTACTGTTTTGTAGGTGACGATGTTAGGTGGTACCCTCATAAAGAGAGAGGGCATGCAAATGAACTTCTTTCTTGCCGAGCCATTTGTGCTTCTCAAAATTTTGAAAATAATTCTGTCCGGATCATGAACAAAGGGGTCATGATCTTGAAAAATTTTTCTCAAGCAAGTGGCCTGATTTGAGGACAAATCATCTTAAGAGGGAGGTATGATACGATCCCAACCGCATCATGTTATGGCACAACTCAATGCCACCAAGATTGACCCAAATTCGAGGGGCCCAAGTGCAAAATGAAGTATTTAATTTCAGTTTGTCAATTTGGCTGCTTGAAAATAAGGATTTTGATTCATTATTTTTTTAGTTATTTTAGTTTGTGTTTCTAATTATGTCATAGTTTGCACATCATTAATATGTATTCCGCATTTAATAAAGTCATGCATTATGTAACTTTCATGTTAGTTAAGTTTGCATCATTAAATTAAGTCAAGTTAGTTTAATTATGTAACTCTCATGTTAGTTAAATTTGCATTTCAAAACCATGCATTTAAGCATCTTAGTTTAATAAATGAGTTGCTGGACATTTATTCAACTCATCTTAGTTTTAATTAATAAGTGTTTTTGTTGAACTTTATTTAATAAGTGTTGTTCTTAATTAATCTAGTTCCTAGGATTATTTATTGATGCATGAGTTAAGTTCATTTAATTATGCTTCTTTAATTAAACAAGTTGCTGGAATAATTATTGCATATATGTTTTAGTTCATTTATTTAAGTAAGTTTAATGTGTGTTACGATTAATAAGTGTTTTCATGTGTTTAATAAACTCAATTTAATGTGTTTATTGCAGGTGACTTTTCAGCTCCTAATGGTTACAATTTAAGGCTGTTATACATTGAATTAAATGGTTGTTCAAGTTATCTTCAACTACAATTAAAGAGGTTGTTATAAAGGAAGCTTAAAAATCATTAAAGGAGTTTTTAAAGAGCATTTTATACCCTTTAAAATTCAGCAGCAACCCTTCTTTTTCCAGCCGTTTTTTTTAGCTTTCAAGAGAATTTAATCAAGCCTTTTAAATGTCATTAAGGAGCTGGTTAAAAGATGGTGTCCATTCAGCTGGCCAAGGACAACTCAAGAGTCATTTTTAAGCTATTAAAGACATTCAAATCAGTTGAATTGAAGTGATTTTATAGAAGGAGTTATTTGGTTCAAGCATAAGAAAAGACATGAGTTTTTATGGCACATTAAGTTGGATGTTTTTGACCATTCGGTTACCTTGTTCTAGCATTATAAATAGATGTAATCAGCCTTAGAGAGGAGACTTTTTGCTGCATATACATGAAATCTTTGAATTGTGAGTTATCCAATTCTTTTTATTCTTACGGAATTGATTTGACTTATCAAGCTTAGCTTGTGGCATCTCTTCATTTCTTTTTTTCGAACTTATCACTTTCATAGTGTGGCGTTCATCATATACCAAGTGTCCTATCATCATTGATAGTGGGTTGAGGTTCATCATATACCAAGGTTCCTATCATTCTTGATAGTGGGTCAAGGTCTTTTCTTTGTTGCTTTCCTATACTGCCATTCACCTAAGAGCTACTTTGAGACTCGGGTCAACAATCTCTATTGTTGGTTCATTCTATTCCCTTAGCCAAAATTTCCATTCGTTGTTAAACCTATTGCCCTTTTAAACTTTTGTTTGTAGCCTTTCTTCTATTTTGTAGAAACGAACTTAGCCTTACTCAAATTCACGATCGGGAAACAAACGACTCAAATCAATCACGAAACGAGATTGTATCATTATTAAATCATTTTAATGTGTTTAAACTCCAGCTGAATTAATGTGCAGGTTTAATGTGTCCTAGCCACTGCTAATTAAATGTGTCTTAAGCTGATTTAATTTGTTGAATTTAATTTACAGGTATTATGATGTCTTTGACCGAATTTATTTGGTGTTTATAGGCAATTAATTCGGCCGAATCAGCTAGCTTAATAGCAAACGAAAGCATTAAAGAAAACATGCATGGGATGACATTAAAGAAGCTGTTGATTGCTCTTTTCCATGTGCCTATTCGTGGAGCTTAATGGACAATGAATTGTTTTAAAAATCCAACTGCTATTTTCTCTTCTCCATGTGACTTTTCGTGAAACATCAAGAGCCAAAAGAGTTGTTGATTATTCCTCCCAAGCTGGTTTTTAATTCTCCAAAGCTGTTTAGCTAATCAAAGCAGCAAATTGAGTCCATGCATTCTCTTGGCTGAACCCATCAAGGACTATTCAGCTCAACATTAATTTCTTTCAGCTTTTAGGAAGCTTCAAGGAAATTACTAGGAAACTTCTTGGAAGCTTGGTTCATTTGAGCTGAATGTGAGCTGGCTATTGAGTTACTTGTTCTCCATTCAGCTATCTAAAATGACTATTCGACTATCCCATGTAAAAGGCTATAAATATGTAGTTCAAATCACTTTGTAGGAACTTTATTTTTTGGACATTTTATTGAATGAACTATTGTTCTTGTGAGGTTTCTTCCTCTCTATTTTCGTACGAGTCTCGAATGACTTATCTAGCTTGCTAGTGGCGTCAACCCGAACTCCTTCCTAAACTTATCACCAACTTTGGTGTGGCGTTTATCCATCAAATTATACCTTCGGTTCCTACCTCTTTAGGTAACGGGTCAAGGTCCATTTTCTATCATCCACTTAACCACCTTTAAGGGATATAAGTCTCGGGGAAATTCTCCTTATAGTATTGAATCGTTCATGGAGCTTGAGTTCATTTTTTCCATTCCATCCTATATATCAACTATTTGCCTTATTTCTTTGTTAAACTGAACCTACCAAAAATCATACTTCGCCTATCATTCGAACCCATTTGCCAACTTCCGTTCATACTTACTCTAATACATCTTTTTTTAAACCGAACAATACTTCCTCAACAACGATCGATCAACTTAGGTGACTCGACTCAACATCACCGAGTCGGTTCACACCATTTGGTATCAGAGCTGCTAAATTGAGAAGTACCATAGTTCGTAGCAATCCCGAAATAGGTTCATAAAAAAGAGTTTCGAACAAAAAAATTCAAAAAATATATATTTATATATTATTATTTCTTGTATAAGTGATTGTACAAGTGTTTTTTTTAATATATTCATCTTGGAAAAAAAAGAAGTGTTGAAGTGTATTTATTTTCTTTGAATTTTTGATCCATCAAAATCCTCTTCTACCATCATTAAACACCAATACGCCACACTCCATCACCAAATTGTTTTTTTCAGCCCACCTTGCACCTATTCATCATTATCCTTGTAAACCCACTTGAAGCCGACCCCTAGATTTGCATGTAAGTCTAAATGAGTCAATTACAAAGTTCGAGAGGCGAAGCGAGCGGTAAAAGGCACAAGTGTTGAGAGAGCATTTGAGTGTAGAAAAGCCATTTAATGAGTGCAAACACGAGTGTCACTGCCATCAAATTTTCTTTGTGAGTGAAATGTGAGAGTTTGTGGTAAAGTATTTACTTTCTATTTTGTTTTTAATCACTTTTCTTTTCAGCAATAAAATTATGTTTCGAGAAGAGTTTTCAAAATCATAATTTCAATATGTGATGCAAGAGATGGACCGATTGTTGAATACAAAACTAGAACCATTACAAAAAAGATTGGATCGAAAGGAGGAAAGAGCCTGACGGAAGCAAATTTCACCAAGTCAAGGGACAGAGTCAAGACTATCAAGAAAATAATCGTCCAAAGATTATTTGGGAAGAGACCTATATCGTGGTTCTTATTCATCAAGGAATTCGAGACAAAATCAAACAAGTTTTGAGTTTCCTATTATGGTGGCAAACAAAAAAGCAGAAGTCGTTCTTTGTATACACCAAGTTATTCATCCATGAAGAATTAGTATTGAAGAGATGATCGTCGTCTGTATGAAGACCACTCCTCTTATTCTCAACGAAAAGTTTCTCATTTTGATTCCTTCTTATATTCTTCCTGTTGTAATGAAATAAAAAAAGCATGTGAAAAAGAAAAAGAGATCGAAAGAGATCAAAAAGAGATTGAGAGTGAAAAAGAATTTGAAAAAAAAAAGAAAATTGAAAAAGAGATTGAGGTAAAAAAAGAGACTAAGCAAGAAACGAGAGTCAATGAGTTTTCAAAACTAAAAGAAACTAGGGAAAAAGAGAGAGAGGTTGAAGAAACGACGAAAAAAGATGTAAGAGAACAAGAAAAAGTGAGGAATGTGTTCACTAACACACATGTGAATTTTTCTCGTGTTGCTTTTTTTTAGGTTTTTGAAGAGTTCCATATTCATTACCTCCCAAAGGAGAGACGGTTCACATTGGTTGGCAATGGTAATCCTATTCCGCCTGTGCCACAAGGTAAGGAAGGTAAGTGTTATAACCCATTTCAGTCTCCATTAACCTATTTGAATGTTTGTGATTATATTGATGATATGGTCAATTGCCATTCTTTGATTAATGGTGATGTGTTTGTTTTAAATTATGGCAAGGAGAGCATCACTAATGAAAATTGTGGTGTTGACGAGCATGTTGGTGAAGTAAGACTTGATTGGCAGCTGCGAAACTTGGTTATGCGTGATAGTGAATGTTCATATAAACATTCCAATTTTTCTAATTGTGGTGATAATGTGCATTCTCTGATCTGTTGTGTGAAACCCACATGCGTGTACAAGGCTGTTCGAATGAGACTTGTGGTGTATGAATGCTTGAATATATGCACGCCTAAATTCCCTCTGATTCGATTGTGTGATAAAACGTTGACGAGTAAAATACTTAGTTCATTTGATTGTGATGATGATGTAATGTTTCTGCTTTGTTGTGTAAATTCTACATGCTTGTGCAAGTTTGATCGAGTGAGACTTGAGTTTTATGATGGTTTGAATGATTTCTTGATCACATCTTCTTTTATTAACATGAGTGGGGCATTGGAAATCAAGAAACTCTTGTTGCATGTTGAATCAAGTGACCAAGCTCATGTGTTCAAACCTAGAATTTTTCATTTTAGTTCAATATGTGGGGAACTCAAGCATTCTAAATTTTGTGCGAATAATTTATGTTTATTTGTTGCTTGGCCTTTGACTAAGGAAACAAAATTTAAAGATTCTAATTTTAACTTAAAATCGTTCATTGTTCATTCTAGGTTGCTGGTTATAAAATTCTTAATTCATCATGAAAAGGTAAGACTCAACAATGTTTTTGAATTATGGCAATCAAAGTTGCATTTTGTTGAGAAAGTTGCTAGTGACATAGCTTTCAAAAGACCTCCTTATTTTTCTTTGGTTAACTATTATTCTCACTTTGTGGATTTTGTTGTAAATGGAGGCATCAAGAGTTGTTTACTAGATGTGCTATGCGTTGAAAAATCTGTTGATGACGTTGGGTTGATTCAGCATATGCAAACTTTGGACGTGTGTGTTAAAGGATATTTACATGCAAAGCTTGACTTGTTTGATTATGATGGTTTTGTGGAGCCTATAAATTTTTGTGCAAAACCCTCTTACATAAGCATGTCTTTTTGGATGAAATGTGACAGGTTTGACTATTTGATTGGTTGTTTGTTCATTTCTTCTTTGTTTCACATATGTGAGTTATTAATGAAAGAAAATCCTTTGCTACTCTTAATAATGGAAGACCCAAATCATATATTCAAACCCTGATGCGATCCTGGTCGCATCATGTTACGACACAACTCGATGCTACCGAGATTGGCCCAAACTCGAGGGGCCCAAGTGCAAAATGAAGTTTTTAATTTCAGTTTGTCAATTTGGCAGCTGGAAAATAAGGACTTTGATTCATTAATTTTTTGTTATTTTAGTTTGTGTTTTTTAATTATGTCATAGTTTGCACATCATTAATATGTGTTCTGATTTAATAAAGTCATGCATTATGTAACTTTCATGTTAGTTAAGTTTGCATCATTAAATTAAGTCAAGTTAGTTTAATTATGTAACTTTCATGTTAATTAAATTTGCATTTCAAAACCATGCATTTAAGCATCTTAGTTTAATAAATGAGTTGCTGGACATTTATTCAACTCATCTTAGTTTTAATTAATAAGTGTTTTTGTTGAACTTTATTTAATAAGTGTTGTTCTTAACTAATCTAGTTCCTAGGATTATTTATTGATGCATGAGTTAAGTTCATTTAATTATGCTTCTTTAATTAAACTAGTTGCTGGAATAATTATTGCATATATGTTTTAGTTCATTTATTTAAGTAAGTTTAATGTTTGTTATGATTAATAAGTGTTTTCATTTGTTTAATAAACTCATTTTAATGTGTTTATTGCAGGTGACTTTTTAGCTTATAGTGGTTACAATTCAAGGCTGTTACACATTTAATTAAGTGGTTGTTCAAGTTCTTTTGAGTTACAATTAAAGGGGCTGTTATAAAGGGAGCTTAAAATCATTAAAGGAGTTTTTAAAGAGCATTTTATGCCCTTTAAAATTCAGCAGCAACTCTTCCACTTCCAGCCGTTTTTGGAGCTTTCAAGAGAAATTAATCAAGCCTTTGAATGTCATTAAGGAGCTGGTTAAGAGATGGTGTCTATTCAACTAGCCAAGGACAACTCAAGAGTCATTTTCTAAGCCATTAAAGACATTCAAATCAGCTGAATTAAAGTGATTTTATGGAAGGAGTTTTTTGGTTCAAAGAATAAGAAAAGACATCAGTTTTTATGGCACATTAAGTGGATGTTTTTGACCATTCGGTTACCTTGTTTTAGCATTATAAATAGATGTAATCAGCCATAGAGAAAAAGAACTTTTTGCTGAAAATAGATGAAATATTTGAATTGTGAGCTATCCAATTCTCTTTGTTCTTTCGGAATTGATTTGACTTATCAAGCATAGCTTGTGGTGTCTATCCATTTCTTGTTTTCGAACTTATCACTTTCATAGTGTGGCGTTCATCATATACCAAGGTTCTTATCATCATTGATAGTGGGTCGAGGTTCATCATATACCAAGGTTCCTATCATTCTTGATAGTGGGTCGAGGTCTTTTCTTTGTTGTTTACCTAAACTGCCATTCACCTAAGAGCTACTTTGAGACTCGGGTCAACAATCTCTATTGTTGGTTCATTCTCTACCCTTAGCCAAATTTTCCATTCGTTGTTAAACTTATTTCCCTTTTAAACTATTGTTTGTAGCCTTTCTTCTATTTTGTAGAAACGAACTTAGCCTTACTCAAATTCACAATTGGGCAACACATACGACTCAAAACATCACGAGACGAGTTCGTATCAAACCCGGAGCATGTCTTCTAGAATTATGGCCAAGTAAAGGTCAAAATCAAAATTTTGAATCTGGAGGTTGGTCGATGCTATGCCTTAAGGGATGCGAACATGATGTGTATGCTTATAACTTTAGTTTGTTTTGTTTTCCTACCATGTTGCCAGCCGAGAAATATGTAAGTCAGCGAGAAATGGTAAGAGAAAATTTTATCTTCGA
Source organism: Gossypium hirsutum (assembly GCF_007990345.1). Classification (NCBI taxonomy): domain Eukaryota; kingdom Viridiplantae; phylum Streptophyta; class Magnoliopsida; order Malvales; family Malvaceae; genus Gossypium; species Gossypium hirsutum. The sequence continues at coordinate 38,664,400 of NC_053446.1, read as the reverse complement.
TCCTAATGAATATTATTCCATATTATTGTACAAAGGATTTGAGTCCTACAATGTTGTCTTCCGAGGTAATAATTTTCGAAGGACTTGTGATTCTGGTTGGTTGTCATCGAAGAATTTCTTGGTTCATTATGATAAGGTGATACCCACTTTTATTTTTGGTCCCGACATTAGGTTATTTTCCCAAATTTGGATTAAGAAACTGGAGCGAGATTGTAAACTCTTAATTTGATGTGTCCCTAATCCTCTTCTTTATTTTGTTGTTGATACTTTGAAATGGCCTATCCAAAAAGAGAAAGAACATGTGACTAATGTGTTGTCATTTCAAGATGTGTTAGTTCATCAGATCGTTGTGAGCCAATTTGTCCCATTCGGCCACCAAGGGACTTATGATGATGTATGCATTGTTTTGAACAAATGGCTCGACTTGAGGACAAGTCGCTTTGAAGAGGGGGGATGAAACGATCACACCCCGGAGTGCACCTAGCTCGAACAAGGATCCATTGCTGCTGCCCCAAGAACCAAATACATGAGCTCGAGCCAAGCAATTCAAGGAGGCCATTTCAACCTTAGTCCATCTAGTGTGGGGCGAGATATTGGCTGGACACATTGATAAAGCTTGGAATAGCTCTACGAATTCACCATGCATCCTTTTGCAAGCCAAACTCAACTCAACCTTAGCTCCATGAGTTCAAATCAGCTTGATGAGTTCAACTTTAGCTTGATTAAATTTACGCATTTTATTAGTTGCTAGAATAAATTAAATATGATGGTTAAATTAGTTAGTTCAGCTCAAATAATTATTAAGTGTTTAATTAGTTAAATCTGGACATTTTAATTATGTGTTAAATATGTTTTATTTTAATGCATGCATTTAATATGTTTTAGTTAATACGTATCATTAATTTGTCTTAGCTTATTACATCATTTTAATGTGTTTAAACTCCAGCCGAACTAATGTACAGGTTTAATGTGTCCTAGCTGCTACTGATTAAATGTGTCTTAAGCTAATTTAATTTGTTGAATTTAGTGTGCAGGTATTATTATGTCTTTGACCAAATTTATTTGGTGTTTATAGGCAATTAATTTGGCTGAATCAGGTAGCTTAATAGCAAAGGAAAGCATTAAAGAAAGCATGCATGGGATGGCATTAAAGGAGCTGTTGATTGCTCTTTTCCATGTGCCTATTCGTGGAGCTCAATGGACAATGAATTGTTTTAAAAACCCAGCTGTTGTTTTCTCTTCTCCATGTGACTTTTCGTGAAACATCAAGAGCCAAAAGAGTTGTTGATTATTCCTCCCAAGCTGGTTTTTAATTCTCCAAGGTTGTTTAGCTAATCAAAGCAGCAAATTGAGTCCATGCATTCTCTTGGCCGAACCTATCAAGGACTATTCATCTCAACATTAATTTCTTTCAGCTTTTAGGAAGCTTCAAGGATTGGAAGCTTGGTTCATTTGAGCTGAATGTGAGCTGGCTATTGAGTTACTTGTTATCCATTCAGCTATCTAAAATGACTATTCGACTATCCCATGTAAAAGGCTATAAATATGTAGTTCAAATCACTTTGTAGGAACTTTTTTTCAGCCATTTTATTGAATAAACTATTATTCTTGTGAGGTTTCTTCCTCTCTATTTTCGTACGAGTCTCGAATGACTTACCTAGCTTGTTAGTGGCGTCAACCCGAACTCCTTCCTGAAATTATCACCAACTTTGGTGTGGCGTTCATCCATCAAATTATACTTTTGGTTCCTACCTCTTTAGGTAATGGGTCAAGGTCCATTTTCTATCATCCGTTTAACCACCTTTAAGGGATATAAGTCTCGGGGAAATTCTCCTTATGGTATTGAATCGTTCTTGGAGCTTGAGTTCATTTTTTCAATTCCATCCTATCTATCAACTATTTGCCTTATTTCTTTATTAAACTGAACCTACCGAAAATCATACTTAGCCTATCATTCGAACCCCTTTGTCAACTTTCGCTTATACTGAGTCTAATACGTCTTTTTTTTAAACCGAGCGATACTTCTTCGACGACGATAGGGCAACTTAGGTGACTCAACTCAACATCACTGAGCCAGTTCACATCATCAACGTCTTAAAGATATGGTATGTGATGCAAATCGGCCCGAGTTAATCGAGTCGTTTCACGTAGTTCACCCTATCGTCAACGAGTAGTAGTTGAGTTGTCGAAAATAGGATGAAATGAGGCTAAAGATGTAGGAGCTTTCAAATGGTTTCAAAGGTTGGCTAAGGAGGGTAAGTTTGTAGGTTTGGTTTAAGAATAAAAATAAGGAAAAAAAGGAAGTTGAATAAATGAAGGCTCGGTTTTGTAAAAGATATTATAGATGGGTAAAATACAGGATATTCAGTGGAAATGGACAAGTGAGCTTAACACCAGAAATGATTCAACCCTAAGGAGTGTCACCCCAGTTTCTATTTGGTTAAGGTGGATTTGCGGAATTGTAGAAGGGTTGAACTCCACACCAAAAAATAAGTTGATAAGTTCAATGAGAGAACGATAGATGCCACTAGCACACTAGATAAGTCAGATCGAAACTCGAATGAATTTATAGAGGAGAAAACTCATTCTTTGAACAAAGTTCATTCAATAATTTGGCAACAGTTCTTTTACAATGAAGATAATCAACTATTTCTAGCCATAACATTGGCTAGCTGAATGGACAAGCAAAGATGTTGAATGGTTAGCAAAATTAAAGCTAAATAAGCTGGAAAAATTCCATGAAGCTTCCTAGAACGTCTTTGGGAAGTTTCTTAGCTTGGAAGGCTCAATAGTCAGCTTCTAGATGGAGTCCATTTAGCTAGGCATTAATGATAGGAAGGTGAGCTGAATGGAGGTGTCTTGGTTCGGCCAAGAAGACTAAATGCTCAATAATTGGGCTGCTTTGTGGAGCTAAATGGTCTGGCATTTTAGAGGATCAGCTTGGGCACTCCAATGGTCCTACAAGTGTGAATGCCAAAAATTGGAGGGTCTCAAAGTGTGAATGCAAAGATCCGATCAGCCACCCCATGTGAAAAGAACCTCCAGCAATGTGAACAACTTAAAATGTTGCCTAAAAGAGATGAATGGTCAACTAGAAAAATGAGAAGTCCAGCTCCAAGGTTCATGTATGATCGAATACATGCTGCTCATTAAAGGAGTTCAACGAATGTGTAAATTCATGCATGTACAACAGCCATCCTTCAATGAATCGGGAAATGCATGCAAGGCTGCCAAAATCCATGTCGTTCCATACATGTACCTATACAAATTAAATTGAGCAATTAATTAGTTTAAGACATCATAACTTCGGCTGGAACAAGGACACTTAAATAAGGCAACAGCTAAGACAACTTGAATAGCTCATAATTCGGCTGAATTTAGACAACATATTAACTCAACAATATGACACATTAATTAGGTGTAATAAAATAGACACATTTAAATTATGTAATAACTAGAACAAATTAAAAGCATGCATGAAACACAATTATTATAAATAAATAAATTTGTCCAGAATTAAGCAAATTAAACACTAACAATTATTGAGCTGAATTTAACTAATTAAACTAACGCACTTAATTTATTCCAGCAACGATGTAAAAGCATAAATTAAAATAAATTAAAGTTCAAACTCAATGAGCTAGAATCAGCTCGAATTGAGCTCCATTGAGCTGGAACAAGCTAGATCAGCTTGCGAGAGTTTGCTAATGATGCCTGATGAGCTGAACCAAGGATGTTTCCGGGGCGTGGTCGTATCATCCCCCTTTCTTCGAAGTGACTTGTCCTCAAGTCGAGCCTCTTGTTCCTCACAAATGGTTTGTTCTTATACAACCCTTTATAGTAGCATGGAATAAATAGGCTTACAAAATCTTGGAAAGAAGCCTCCACTTGACAAAGAGAGATGTTATCATTGTCATGGGAAAAAGGTCTAACAAAATGATGAGCTAGGAATATAAAAACCCATTTCAGCCGTTTGTTACATGCTTGAGCAAATGAACAATTGTCGAATTCAAAGTAATAAACAAACCTTACCTTTTTTGATGGAATCTCCTTGTTCGGTAACAATGAATGTTTAGGAGTCAATTTAAAAACCATGAGGAAACTAATCAAATAAGCACTTACTCCACATCTCACTCTATTCAATTGATTCAAACGTGCAGGATTCTTACGACAAAATTGATTTGATATATCATCAGCAAACAAAGTGTCACCAAACAAATGAATCAAAGGAAATGTATTCACAGATATTTTAAAACAAATTAATTTTTCAAAACAATTCAACAACCACACATTTTCAACACAATCAGGTAAATGAAAATATCCATTGGATTCATGTTCTTGCTCACTTAAACCTTGTATTGGACGGTTGCCTATGGATGCACCAATTGATATATCAATATTACATTTTTTGAAAATGAAAATCTTCTTGCCAATATTCAAAACAAATTTATAATCATAAATTAAGAAATGGAAACTATCGACAACAAAATTTAGTACCTCTTCAAAATTCAAGCTTTGAACAAAATCATAAAGTCGAGTTGAACGGAATTGTTCAAGGAATAATTGAATCTCACCTTGCTTACCTCTAGAGATAAGTGATCGAGGATCGGTTTGGGCAGTACCTCTTTCAACCAATGTGAATCTTCTTTTCCCTGGAAGATATTGAAGCTGCTTGGTGGAATTAACCTGAAAAGAAAAGTCATGAAAGCATCGGTTAAATAAAACTCTTTTCTTTTTCTCACCCGATTTTCTTTCACTTTCTTTTTCTTTCTCTTTTCCTCCACTCTCGTTTTCTTCACCACTAGAATTCTTTTCGCTCAACTTTTCCTCTTTTTTATCTTTTGACTCTTTATTTTTTGTTTTAAAACTTTCCATGGATTGTTTCATTCTTTGTTGATTTTTCAGCACTTGCTGTGGAGACAAAGGGGACAAAGTGATGTTTTTGCCTTTGTGCTTGAATGAATATTGGTTGGTGAATTGATATGACCCGCCCCCGGGAACGGCTATTGTTTTAGCCTACAAGCGAGGCTCGTCGTGTTTGCAAGCTGGACGTAGCTCAATTTTATTTTGTGGAGCTTCATTTAGCTCGTTTCCAGCTCTTTACAAGCTCAATGAGCTCGAACTAGCTCAATAAACTCATTTTAGTTTTCTTTAGTTTTGCATTTTTATTTTGCTGGAATAAATTTTAGTTAATTTAGTTTAAGCTAATTAACTAATTTAACTAGGTGTTAATTGTGTCCTTAAGTCATTTAATGTGTCTTATTATTTTCGGCATTAATAAGTTGAGTTAATTAATTTGTCTTGATCTAGTTAAATTAAAGATGTCTTGATTTTATTTAGTTTGTCTAAATTTATACATGCATTAAATCTGTCCAGCCGAATTTATGTGTCATGTTTATTAATATTCAAGTTGTCACAATGTTAATTAGGATGTTCACATTATGTTTTTAATTAAGTTCATTTGTGTTATGTAGGTGCACCTGAATTTGAAGATACATTGGGTAGATTCATGCATGTAGATTCAATGAATGTGAAGGTGCATGTGCAGCTGGTTTAATGCATTAAAGTTGATTAATTTTAGTGTTTTTTCAAGGCAACTATTCGGCCAAAAGTGTCCAAGTTGTTCATCCCTCCAAGCTTGGCCGATTCTCTTCTCAAAGGAGCATAAAGGCTGTTCACACCATGGCTGTTCGGTTCAGCCATGTTCACACCATGGGGACTCTTCAAAACCGTCCATTCACACCCCAAAAAGGCTGCTCAAGTTCTCTTTTAATGCTGGTCATTTTCATCAAGAGTTGCCTAATTAATGAGTCAATTAAACTCATTAGGTGAACTTGGCTGCTACATGAATCTTTGAAATTCATTTGATCAATTTGGAAGCTTTAATTTTGGTCACCATTCAGCCGAATCTACATTGGCCAATATACATGGATTTAAGCTGAATTTATTTCAATGTTTGCTTAGATATTAAGTCTTGAACTTGTCTATTCGGCTACTAGTCACTCAAGCTATAAATAGTTGCTGAATTTCTTGTAAAGGGACTTTTGCCATTTTGATTATTGAATTAAGTATTTTGTGAGGAATTCTTCTCCCAATTTCGTCCAAAGACTTAGTTGGCTTATCTACTAGTTAGTGGCGTCAACCTTTGTTCTTTGCATCCCGAACTTATCACTTTCACCTAAAGTGTGGCGTTCATTTGATACCGAGGTTCCTATCTTTGATAGATAGTGGGTCGAGGTCCTTTTTACATCCATTTTCATCCACCTTAAAGACATATAAGATTCGGGTCAACATTCTTCCTTAGTGTTGGTTCATTCTTGTTTTTTAAGCTTTTCTTTCCATTTCACCTTAAACCGAAAATTCCATACCTTTAATATTTGTTTTCTTTCTTTCTTAGCCGAAATACCTTACCAATTGTTTCCTTGTAACCTTAAATGAACCATAAACACCTTCATTGAACAAATATAACTCTTTGATTCAAGACGAACAAAACTTCATCGTTAGGACGATCAGGCAACGAAAACGACTCGGATTCATCAACGAGGCCGGGGTCGTATCATGAATCCATCGTGTTTGACTCACCAGTCGAACTGCCATGGCCTTCCAAACAATAAATGGCTTGCATGTATGAGCACAACATTGCACAAGACCTCATCATGGTAATTTCCAATCGAAAATGGAATCAACGCTTGTTTGGTCACTTTTAGTTCGACTCCGTCGTTGAGCCATTGTAACTTGTAGGGGCTCGGGTGCTTGAGAGTTGGCAAAGACAACTTCTCGATCATAAGTGTGCTTGCCACATTTGTGCAACTCCCGCCATCAATTACAACACTGCAAAGTTTTCCTAAGACATAACACGAGTATGAAATAGATTTTCTCTTTGAGGCTCACTTACTAAATTTTGCGCATTCAAGCTTCATTTGATAATGAGCATCTCGCCCTCAACAGTAAACTCTACTTCGTCTTCATTTTTAGATGGATGTTCGACTTTATCTTCTTTTTTGTCCACTTCATCCTCTGATTTAATTTCACCGTTGGGAAACACGATCATCGTGTTACGATTCGGGCATTGGCTCGCTATGTGCCTCTCCCTTGGCACTTAAAACACTTAATATCGCGGGATCGAGTTTGAACATTTTCAATGGCCTTACCTTTAGTAGATTCAGCCAAAGACTTGGTTAACATCACAGGCACCGCGGGTTCTTTCGCTTGATTTTCAAAGGCATTCTTGCTTGAACCTTGGTTCCACTTGGGTGCACTAGAAGTTGAATAACCACGAACAACACCTTTTCTTTTGAGTTGCTTCTCGACTTTGATCACCATATGAACCATGTCGATGATCTCTACGTAGTGTTGCAACTCGACGATGTTGGCTACTTCTCGGTTAATTCGGCCAAAAATCGTGCCATAGTCGCCTCTCGATCTTCCTCCACACTTTTCGTCCCTTGTGTAAGATTTTGGAGTATTTGGTACAACTCCCAATGGTAGTACGAAGGGATGAATATTTGTCGCATTACAGCCTTCATCTCAGCCCATATTTGGATAGGACGCTCGCCATTGCGTCTTTGGCTAGTCGTAAGTTGGTCCCACCACATCTTCGCGTAGTCGGAGAACTCGATAGTAGCCAACTTAACTTTCTTTGCCTTAGAATAGTTATGACATTCAAATATGAGCTCGATCTTTTTCTTCCACTCGAGATAAACTTCGAGATCTGATCGACCTTGGAATGAAGGGATTGACAACTTAATGCTTTTAAGGTTATCATCGAACCTCTCTCAGTCTCGTTGGCCTCGGTTGTATGGGCCTCTCCTTCGGACACTCACAATTGACCCTTGCTCACTTTCATGATCACTAGGCTCGGAAGGTTCGTCGTCTTGTTCGGGTTGCCGTCCTTGGTTCCTCAGAGGGCTTAGGGGAGTTCTTCTTCGTTGGGCTCTTCCTTCCACAAGATCAAGCCTTTCTTGAATCGGCTCCAACTTCCGGTCAAACAAGAGTTCAACCTCACGCAATAAGGCTTGCATATTCAAATCGGGCACATTTCGAACAAGTTGTCTATCTGCCATATTTCTTTCGGGACTACGGGACATGTCAAGTTTGAAACCTCACTACAAAAGCTCACAAGATCGCTCACAAAGAAGAATTCACTCACTCTCATGTTTGAACTCTCTTTTAGGCTTTTGCTAGTTCTAATGTACTCACCACTCGTGCCTTTTTCCACTCGTCTCACTCTCGTGAATTTGTATCCTGCTTCAGGTAGACTTATTACGGCTTAGAAGGTCAGCTTCAAATGGGTGCAAAGGAGATCGTTAGGTGTATAAGGTAGGCTGAAATAAAGAATTAAATTGGTTTAAGTGTGGCGTTTTGGGGTGGACAAAATGGTAGAATGATCTCGGTGATCGGGATTAGTAGAAGAGAAATGCAAATTAATCAAGAACTTGCCCAACTTTCGAAACTTCACTTTTTTTCGAATTTCCTTTTTTTTATAATTTCAAAAGTTTTTTTCTTCAATACAATGATACGCTAAATACAAAAGAAAATAAATTACAACTTGAATTTTTTTCAAATATATATATTTTACTACGAACCTACTCTGTCTTGTTTTGATCTTCGACATTCCACATTTTCTAGGTCTGATACCAAATGATGCGAACCAGCCTGGGTTAATCGAGTCGTTTCATGTAGTTTGCCCTATCGTCGATGAGGAGTAGTTGAGTTGTTGAAAATAAGATGAAATGAGGCTAAAGATGCGGAAGCTTTCAAATGGTTTTAAAGGTTGGCTAAGGTGATGGTAAGTCTGTAGGTTCGGTTTAAGAATAAAAATAAGGAAAAAAAGAAGTTGAATAAATGAAGGCTCGGTTTTGTAAAAGATATTATAGATGGGTAAAATATAGGATATTCGGTGGAAATGGACAAGTGAGCTTAACACCAGAAATGATTCAACACTAAGGAGTGTCACCCCGATTTCTATTTGGTTAAGGTGGATTTGCGGAATCGTAGAAGGGTTGAACGCCACACCAAAAAATAAGGTGATAAGTTCAAGGAGAGAATGGTAGACGCCACTAGCACACTAGATAAGTTAGATCGAAACTCGTACGAATTTAAAGAGGAGAAAACTCACTCTTTGAACAAAGTTCATTCAATAATTTAGCAAAAGTCCTTTTACAATGAAGATAATCAACTATTTCTAACCATAACATTGGCTAGCTGAATGGACAAGCAAAGATACTGAATGGTCAGCAAAACTAAAGCTAAATAAGCTGGAAAATTCCATGAAGCTTCCTAGAATGTCTTTGGGAATTTTCTTAGCTGGGAAGGCTCAATAGTCAGCTTCTAGATGGAGTCCATTCAGCTGGGCATTAATGGAAGGAAGGTGAGCTGAATGGAGGTGTCTTGGTTCGGCTAAGAAGACTAAATGCTCAATAATTGGGCTGCTTTGTGGAGCTAAATGGTCTGGAATTTTAAATGATTATCTTGGGCACTCCAATGGTCCTACAAGTGTGAATGCTGAAAATTTGATGGTTTCAAAGTGTGAATGCAAAGAACCAATCAGCCACCCCATGTGAAAAGAACCTCCAGCAATGTGAACAACTTAAAATGCTGCCTAAAAGAGCTGAATGGTCAACTAGAAAAATTAAACACTAACAATATGACAACTTGAATAGCTCATAATTCGGCTGAATTTAGACATATTAACTCAACAATATGACACATTAATTAGGTGTAATAAGATAGACACATTTAAACTATGTAATAACTAGAACAAATTAAAAGCATGCATGAAACACAATTATTATAAATAAATAAATTTGTCCAGAATTAAGCAAATTAAACACTAACAATTATTGAGCTGAGTTTAACTAATTAAACTAACGCACTTATTTTATTCCAGCAATGATGTAAAAGCATAAATTAAAATAAATTAAAGTTCAAACTCAATGAGCTAGAATCAGCTCAAATTGAGCTCCATTGAACTGGAACACGCTAGATCAGCTTGCGAGAGTTTGTGAATGATGCCTGATGAGCTGAACCAAGGACGTTTACAGGGCGTGGTCGTATCAGTATGCTTTGGAAAGGTTTTGAATAGATGTGTATGCTTGAAATATGGTTTGTATATATGTTGATTGTTGGAACCATCTAGATATGGTTAGATTTGTGTCATTTAGATGGCTTTGATGGTTGGAGTTGATATGGTCATTTCAAGTTGTGTTTTGAATAACCGAATTGGTATGTTTGAATGTAATTTTGGCATGTGGTCAATTATGGTATAACTTTGTATGGAATTAAACTATAAATATATATATGGATGAGTTATGGTCAATTATGTATAAGTTAGATATATGTATATTTGAGATGCATAATAACTATACGATGGAAGTTCAAATGGTAAATAAAAATGTATATTATAAATGGTCTTTTGATATGTTTGAATGTGGTGAATTGGTATAATTTTTATAGATGACATGTATGGCTATTGGTGCTAGATGTAAAATGGCATGTTTGGTACTTTTGGTGTGAAATTTGATAGGTAAAAAAAGTGGTAAGTTATGACATAAATTTAGTTATAAGTTAGTTAAAATTTTGGCCAATTTATGTATATGGATATACATTTTTAATGGTTGTGATTGAGGCGTCTTTTGGGCACATTGGTTGTATGCTTATGTTCCTTAATTGGATAGCTCGTTATAGCATGGTCTAGTGCATTTTGGAGTGCTGGATTACATGTGGTAAATTGGTTTTACGTGTGTGCATGAATGGGTGAGAAAAATGGCTTGGAAATGGCCTAATTTTCATCCACATGATCAGAGACACAAGAGTGTGTCTTAGTCGTGAGTGGCACACGACCAGGCGACACGGCCGTGTGTCCTCTATAGATTTTTAAAGGTTGAATTTCAAGAGCTACACGGCCTAGCACACGGGCGTGTGGCTTGGCCGTGTGACCCAAGTTAGAGAGTTACACGGGCCTGGACATGGGTTGGGACATGGTCATGTGTCCCTACTTCGAATGTCCACACGGCCTGAGACACGGGCGTGTCTCTCAGCCGTGTGAGTCACACGGCCGTGTGACCCCTGCAGTTTTGAAAATTTTTACCTTTTCCTGAAAAATTGTATATGATTTTGATTTAGTCCTGACTTGTTTCCAATGTGTTTTTAGGGCCTCGAGGGCTTGTATAAGGGATGATATGCAAGTTATTGTTTGGTTTTGCTATGATTAATGATACGAATTAATATGTTTAAACTTTTTGTTAGTTTCGAAACGTAAACTCCGGTAATACTCCATTACCCTATTCTAGCGGTGGATACAGGTTAGGGTGTTACACAATATTTGTTAACGTAGTTTGGACCAACTCTGTGGAGCCTTACTCAGAGAATGATTTTATTCAACTATTCATCCAATACAACTCTTGGTTTAAGTTTAATCTACCCTCTCCCTAGGATAATCGCGGCCCCAAAGTCAAACCCAAATTGCTACAAATCACTCTCCCAAATACCTAACATTACATACAGTATCTCTCCATAAAAAATCCCTAAATAAAGAGTGTCTAATACAACCCAAATGACTAAAGGAGAAAATCTACCATCAGCCTATTTATAGGCTCTTCAACATTGATCAGTAGCCAAGAGCATGTCTTTATCACTAGTTTAAATACCGATAATTATCTTCATAACTTATCTTGAAAAATACTCTAATAAATCCTGTCATAAAGAAACTCTCCATTAGCTTCAAAACTCTCAAGAGATAAGGATAGGATAAGGATAAACATAAGAATAATTAACTGATACGAACTAGCCCAAGGACTCAACAAACTCCAATCGAGATCCAATCAAGCTACAAACTAGTCCAACTAATCGAGCTCAATCCAAGCAATCAAAGAAGCAAATTCAGTTTTGGTGGGACAAATTTGGGAAAAGGCTTCCACCGATCGAGCTTGGGATTGCTCGTTGAGTCCCCTTACACCTTACTTCGAACTGATTTTCAATTTAGCTAGCTGATCTAGCTACTGAATAAGTTTCAAACATTCTTAATTAACTTTGGTTTAATTTTCTACAGCTTTAATTACATGTTTGAATGTCTTTGGTGTCATTGTTACTCAGTCATTATTTTGTCTTAGCATGCTACATATTTAAATCATGTCTTAGTATATTACACATTAAAATCATGTCTTTGTTTTTTCCATTCCGAGACCGTTGTCGGAGTCGAGCACGAGGCGTTATCTAACTAACTTACTAGTTCAGAGCATAAAAAATACCTTTTAAAATTAATTCACTCATGTTCATCAATACGTCCCTAAAAAGAACTCTCGAGGCCCTAAAACATGCAACAAATGGTTCGGGTCCAAACCGGGAATGTTAAAAATTTTCCGAATACTTAAACAAATCAAAATAATTTATTTCACTATTCACAATAAAACTGTCCACTTGCATAACAGTCACTAATTTAATTATAACTTGAGTGAAAAAAACTCAAAATTTAGATCCGTAAATTTTCCCTAAAACTAGACTCATATATCTTCTTACCATAAAATTTTAAGAATTTTTGGTTTAGCCAAACAATACATTTTATTCGTTAAACTCTCCCCTGTTTCACTACTTGACAGTTCTAACCCCTCTTCACTAAAAATCAATTATCTCATTGTACAGAATTCGGATAATGTTCTTGTTTATTTATTTTGAAAATAGACTTACGAAGGAATCTAGAAATATAAATTATGACTCATAATTATTTCTATAAAATTTTTAATGATTTTACAAATTCAGAATAGGGGACTTCAAAAACCATTCCAACCTTGTCTCACTAAAATTCTAATATCTCATAATATAAAATTCCTTTTCCTACACCATTTCTTTCATGTAAAAATATACTTGATAAGCTTTAATTATATATCTCATTAACTTTCTAATTTCATTTCTACTATTTTTGGTGATTTTTCAAAATCACGTCAATGTTGCTGTCCAAAAACTATTCCATTGCAAATTTTTACTCTTTTATAATTTCTTTGTATTAACTATCATTTAGGCATACATAACACCAAAACATGTTCTTAAATAGTCATTTCAATAGCTAATCATTATCCATATCACAAAGACATACACAAAATGACTAAGTCCCTATACATGCCATAACTTAATCGTTCGAATCATAAAATATCGAGATATCTGTTGATAGTGTGAAACGATTTCTGATGTCTTTACGATCCCCGAATTAGCTTGGCGATACTATAAAAAAAGAAAAAAAATAACGGGAGTAAGCATAAAGCTTATTAAGTTTACAAGAAAATAAATAACAACATTTATCATAAATAATTATACTCATAAATTATCATCAAGTATCATGGTCTTTGCTTCTTCTTTACTTACTCTCTTACTTGTTTACTTACTTGCTTACTTAAATAACTCATGATTATAACTTTTCCTCCCTTGCTGAAATTTCTTTCTCAATTAATAACTGAAATATTCTTAACCCTTATAACTCACCTGAATCTATTTATTATGCTTTTATCTGAACTTTCATGTAACATAGTCTGTTTACTAGCCCGTTGAACCACTTGGAATACTAAGGATACTTAGGTCTCCTGTCTGATAATAACATGCCCAAGCCATGTCTAGACATGGTCTTACATGGGATGTTTCCTGTACTACCAATGCCATATCCTAGATATGGTCTTACATGGGAGTTCTCATATCGGTGCCCATGCCATGTCCCAGACATGGTCTTACAGGGGACCTCTCATCTCGGTGCCAATGCCATGTCCCAGACATGGTCTTACATGGGATCTTATTCCCTTAATGTCATGACATTTGTATCCGATACATTCCTAAAGTTTCAACAGGACTTTTTAACATTGATTTTCTATCAGCTCATACTTGAGTCAACATTAAATAATTTCATGAAATAAGTACATAATTGTTCGAAAATAACAGCATTAATAATAATTATTGAAATATTGCATTTATTTACCGTAAACTTACCTCGATACAAAATACGATCAAATCTAGCAACTTAGTCCCCAACCTTTTTCTTTCCCCAGTCTAACTCCAGATTTCATTCTTCTTGATCTATAATAGCAAATTTAGCTTATTTAATACTCACATTCATCAAAACAGTCCTTGAATCAAACTTTGGAAAAATTACAATTTTGCCCCTAAACTTTTGCATATTTACACTTTTACCCCAAAGCGCGGAAATTAAACTTCATCCCTTATTCTTATGTTTTATGAATGTTGAACATCTTTCCCTTCTATGGCAACATCAAATTCCCACTCTAACATTTACTTATGAACATTAGGTATTTTTACCAATTATGTCGTTTTACTTGTTTTTACTTAAAATCGCCTAGCAAAAGTTGTTTAACATAATTTCAAGCTTCATATTCTACCATAAAATATCAAAATAAACACATTTCACCTAGGGGTATTTTCCAAATATAAACCCTAACATAAATTAATGGTAGAATAAGCTAAATCGAGCTACAAGGACTCCAAAAACGTAAAAAAAACATTAAAAACGGGGGTTAGATGTATTTACAATCAAGCTTGAAAGTCGCCAAAACCCTAGCTATGGAGAACTTGTAAGTTTCGGCTATGGTGGAAGAAATATGAGCACATTTTGGCTTTATTTTCCTTTTTAATTCATTTAATTACTAAATGACTAAAATGCCCCTAGCTTAAAAATATCCTATTTCACTTATCCCATGTCCATCTTTGTCCATGAAAATCTAATGGTCTAGTTACCATTTAAGGACCTCTACTTCACTTATGCACTTCAATTAAATCCATTATCATCTAAAACTCATATTTACCCACTTTTGCAATTAGACCCTAATATGCAATTCAGACATGCAATCCCTGAAATTTCTTATCAGTATTCTAACACATGCGTCCAATCAATTGGTAAATCATAAAAATTAATCACAATAAATTTTTCTACCTCAGAGTCATGGTTTCGCAACCATTATTCTGTTTAGGCCCTATTTCGGGATATTACAATTAAGTATGTCCAATTTCGGACAAATTTATTGCATATTAGCAAATCAGATTTATTAATGGGTCTCACAACCATCTATGCAGCTGAACTTACATAAATCTAGCTGATTCATTAAAGCTCAATAAATATGAGGCATGCACCCGAAATTGTGCATGAATGTTGGGAGCTGATTTTTAGCTGAACATTCATGTACTTAGCTGATGCATTGAAGTCGTTTAAATGAATAGAAATGTATCTGATTGTGCATGAATGAAGGGAGTTACTATTCAGATGGATGTTCATGTATCTTGCCGATACATTGTAGCTAATTAATGAAGGATTCATGCACCTGATTATGCATGTACCTTGGGGTTGCTTGGTGCATTCTCCAGCTGAATTATTCATAAACCTTTTGCCAAAGATTATGGGCTGATCAGCTAACTTTCCAGGTGATTCTTTGATTCCTGCTGTTCACACCTACATAACCGAACGTTTACACTTAAAGACCATTCAGCTACCATCAAGTTCATTCATTAGTAGATTTCCCATTTGGTGCACCAACAAACATCAACTTTATTCATCAAATCAAGCTACATTCAGCTCACCTATCAAAGCCATGAACCAAGACTAATCAGCACTTGCATTCACTGAGTTCATCCGATTATTTTCAGCTGGATATTTAATTTACCTTAATTATTTTGCCTTTAATGATTGTCTATTTGGCTGATCATATTTCAGCCTATAAATAGTTTCTTTTGTAAACTTTGGGAGGACTTTTGAATCTTTTTATGAAATACATATTTTGTGAGTTTTCACTCTCACTGTTCTTGGAGATTCAACTTGACTTATCTAGCTAAGTTAGTGGCGTCAATCTTGTTTCTTTTCTGAACTTATCACTCATCCGAGTGTGGCGTTCATCTTGATACCGCTTGGTTCCTATCTCAATAGATAGTGGGTCACGGTCTGATTTCATCAAACCACCTTCCACCTTAAAACTTATAAGATTCAGGCTCTTAATCTCTATTAAGAGTTCTTTCTTATTTTAAGTCCGTTTATCCATCTTTCCATCAAACTATCTTTATTTTTATCCGCTGCTTATTAAACTATCTTCCTTAAATTTAGCTTTTTGTTAAACCAAAACGAAAACTACTTAATTTACGATCGGGTAAACAAATGACTCAATTACATCCCGTAAGTGAGTTCGTATCATTTGGTATTAGAGCTTTTCAAATTAAGTAAGTTTTTTTTATCATTTTCGTACTCTTGAGATTAAAAAAAGTTCGATTAAAAAAATTCAAATTTAGAAAAAAAAGTGTGCAAAAATACAAAAAATGAAAATACAAAGTGGGAGTTCGATTTTGTGTATTTCGACAAAACAAATAGCTTACAAAGTGTTTTAAATTCCTGATCTTCTTGTTTGTTCTTTAAATCTGATTTTGCAGCCACACTCTTGAAATTTTCTTTCACCCTACCTAATTACCTAACATTAATCCTTTTTTTAAGCCTTTTGAAGTCGACCTATGAGCTTTCTAATAGGTCTAACGAAATCTCCAAGAATTTCGATAGGTGAATTTGAGAGGTAAAAGGCACAAGTGAAGAATTCATCAAGAGGTAAAAGCCAACAATTGTGTGAAACACGAGTGGAGTGACATATTTTATTTTCTTTGCGAGAGATTGGTGAGGATATTTGAATTTGGTGAGGTCTATTTCCTATTTGATTCGTCTTTTATTTTCTAATCCTTTGCTGAAATCATGTCCCAAGAACTTTTCGAGTTTGAATTGCAAATGATGAGGAAAAAAATGAGAAGGATTATGCGATCTAAAATCGAGAAAATGCAAAAAGAAAAGTTAGATTGTATAAAAGCAAGATCGTTAAGGAGTCTACCATCCTACGAATTCTTGAGAAGAGATCCATTTCGTGATTCTTATTCGTCGAGGGATTCAAGTCAGAGAAAAGAAAACCATGAGCTTGAAGCCTTTTGGGGTAACAAACGAGAAGGCACAAGTATCTCTTCGACTGTATCAAAATACTCATCCATGGAGGTTCAATCACAAAGAGTTGATCATGACTTATATGTAAATCCTTCCACTCTTACCCAACGAAAATCTTCTCATGCTGATTCTTTCATGTCAAACTTATATTGCAACGAAAGAAAAAAAAAAGACAATGAGTAGAGCTCTATGTACCATCCGATGAAGAAGACTTGCAACATGCTTTCGATGACAAAGCCCTTGTCATCGAAAGGAGTTTAAACCTTTAAAGAGTGGAGAACGAGCAGCAATGAGAAAATCTCTTTCATACCCGCTGCCGAGTACAAGGAAAAGTTTGTTGCATCATTATTCATTGTGAAAGTTGCTCAAACATGGCCAATACTATTATAGTGGAAAAGCTTGGTTTAACCACCACCAAGCATCCGCACCTCTATAAGCTGCAATGGCTTAACAAATGAGGCGAATTCAAGGTCACTAAACAAGTGCTCATTGCCTTTTCAATCGGAAAATATCAAGACGAGGTTGTGTGCGATGTGATGCCTATGCACGCCTGCCATTTGCTGCTAGGAAGGCTATGGCAATTGGACTAAAGGGTCATTCATAACAACTATACCAATAGGTATACATTTAAGCATCAAGGGAGGAAAGTAACCTTAGTACCGCTTACTCCAGAACAAGTTTACGAAGATCAACTCAAATTGAAAGCTTCTGTTGAAAATTCGAGAGTAAGTGAATTAGAAGAGAAAAATGACAAAGAAAAAGAAAAGATTTCGGAAAAAATGAGAGAAACAAAAGAGTTGAAAATGATTGAGAAAAGAGAGAATGAAATGATCTTAACATTCCCGAAGGTAAGCAAGGTAAGCAACTTATCAAAACTCAAACAGATTGGAACTTTTTGATTTCCATTGACAAGTTTGCTCATGTTGTTTGTCTTAAAGAATTTTTTTTATCATGATTTGTTTTGTTGTTATATGTTGAATAGAGTTATTGAATCTGTTTCGAATAGTGTCTTAAAATGTTTCTTTCATTATTTGTTTTGTGTTGATTCGAACAACATTAAATTGCAAGATGATTTGGACATTATTGGACAAAATTTGATTGCCGTAAGTCACAAAAATTGGCACGAGATAAGCT
The DNA here is from genome assembly GCF_007990345.1 of Gossypium hirsutum. NCBI lineage: Eukaryota > Viridiplantae > Streptophyta > Magnoliopsida > Malvales > Malvaceae > Gossypium > Gossypium hirsutum. The sequence continues at coordinate 38,646,312 of NC_053446.1, read as the reverse complement.
TAATTTGTTCGATCTAGAATGCTACGTGAATTCTTTAATTCCATGTGCGAAAATTTTGTGGATATCGCTGTCTATTCGAGGAAATTTTGAAAGTCTTGATTGTTTGTACATACATGTGCCTAAATCTTATTCGTCTAGCATGATTGAATTATTGCTGCACGAAAAATTCCTATTGTATTTGAACATAAGTGATCCCAACTATGTGTTCGAACCTGGAGCAAATTTTCCTAAGCTTTTGTTGAAAGAAGGTGAGCATCATAGTTTTATTTTGTATAAACATGTTGGCCATTTTCAATTGCTCCATTATTTATCATTATTTTCGAAAACCAAATATGTGAACTCTGATGATGTACAAAGTCAAAATCAAGTCTTTCATTTCAGAGTTTTTTGTTCTATATTATGGTTGAAAGGTTTCAAGCATGTCTTGCATGATTATAACTCTCGATTACTACATGTTTCTTCTCTGTTGCCAGTTATGAAATTCTGGAGTCAGATTGAAATGGTAAAACAAAACTTTGTTTTTGATCCCGAAGTTAAATTGAGATTACATTATTTGGAAGGAACGCTTGAAATTCAATATGCTTATACAAATTACAACATTTTTGAATTGTTTCCAGATCGTGTAAGCAATGCATTGAAAGAAATACTACAATTTAATTTTGTTATTGAAATTGTTCTTGACTTTCAGGTTCCGGAGAGATTTGTGTTCAACCGTTTTAATTTAAGGAACCAAGAACCACACAAATTCTTTTCTAGCAAATGACCTGATTTAGTAATGAATCATTTTGAAGTAATGTTACCTAGAAATGATCTTCCGTTACAGGTGTTGGAGCCAATTGTTGATGCATATCGATTGGACCTACCAGGTAAGTCTCATGCCAATGTGAGTTTGAACATATCTAATTTGTCTTTTTTTGATGTAGGCACCGATTTGAGGACAAATTGCCTTGAAGAGGGGGGAAGATACGAACCAGGCCAAGGACTCAACAGACTCCAATCAAGATCCAGTCAAGCTACAAACTGGTCCAACTAATTGAGCTCGGTCCAAGCAATCAAAGAAGCAAATTCAATTTTGGTGGGACAAATTTGGGAAAAGGCTTCCACCGATCGAGCTTGGGATTGCTCGTCGAGTTCCCTTGCACTTTACTTCAAACTGATTTGCCATTTAGCTAGCTAATCTAGCTGCTAAATAAGTTTCAAACATTCTTAATTATTTCGGTTTAATTAACTTTGTTTTAATTTTCTACAGCTTTAATTACATGTCTGAATGATTTTGGTGTCATTGTTATTCGGTCATTATTTTGTCTTAGCATGGTACATATTTAAATCATGTCTTAGTATATTACACATTAAAATCATGTCTTTGTTTTGTCCATTAAGTATGTCCAATTTCGGACAGATTTATTGCATATTAGAAAATCAGATTTATTAATGGGTCTTAGTCTATTACAATTTAATTGTGTGTTTAATTTGTTCTATTGAAGCTTTAGCCGTGTGTGTTTAATTGTGTCTTACAGGTTGTTGGAAAGTAGCAGCTCACATCCATCTATGCGGCTGAAGTTACATTAATCTAGTTGATTCATTGAAGCTCAATAAATATGGAGCATGCACCCGAACTTGTGCATGAATGTTGGGAGCTGATTTTTAGCTGAACATTCAAGTACTTAGCTGATACATTGAAGCCATTTAAATGAAGAGCAACGTACTTGATTGTGCATGAACGAAGGGAGTTACTATTCAGCTAGATGTTCATGTATCTTGCCAATACATTGTAGCTAATTATTGAAGGATTCATGCACCCGATTGTGCATGTACCTTGGGGCTACTTGGTGCATTCTCCAGTCGAATTATTCATGAACTTTTTGCCAAAGATTATGAGCTGATCAGCTAACTTTCCAGGTGATTCTTTGATTCTTGCTGTTCACACCTACATAACTAAACACAAACATTAAAAACAAATTACTTTCTGTGATGCGCTCACCCCATACAAAATACAAAATAACATGATTTTAAATTGAAAAGCAGCAATAATTGAAATCTGATAGTAAGATTGCCAAATCTCTGTACTTTTATTGGTAACACATGGAAAGGCTAACATTGATAAGCATTTAATAAATGTTAATTAAAATGGCTAACTGCCAATACCAATGCTAAGGTCTAGAGATTATTTTTAAATAAAAACATCATCCAGTGTTATTTTATTCAAATTAAATGTTTGTATATCCTTCCAAGTTAATGATTTTAGAAAAGGTTCAAGAAATGCCACCGGGAATACAGCATGTAAAATTTCTTCTGATCAAAGTAAAGTCTTCCAGAAAGGAGAGAGCGTTAAAGATCGAACTAGTTAAACGTTGGAATGTAGGAGGATTCCGGTGACTATACAAAATCAATTATTAGCGATGATCTCCATTTTCTGCCGAACTGGCAAGACCCCTGCAAAACCCAATACTCACCTCAGTCATATCAACTTATATATATGTATATATATATTCCATGTTATGAATGCATGAAACCAATAATATGATCAAATACTCCCTCAAAAATGTAAAAAAAATAAATATCCCTCCATGCAATCAGGCCCGGGGTTATCCATTTATCAAGACTAAGACTTACATAAAATGTTCTTATTAAGAGTATAACAGAAAAAAGGGATGAAGGTGGTGTTTGTGTTGGTATTTAAACTTAATATCAAGGTTTAATTCAACCAGGAAATGTGGTAGAGAACTTTACAAAAGCGCATCCACTAATACTTCACTTCCATCATGAAAACACAAGCTCATCCATTTTAAATGGTAATAAGTTGGACAAGATCTTGACCCAGCCAGAGTTCCTTGAAATGAAAGGAGCTGACTATATTTTGCATTATGTGAAACTCAAACACTTTCCACATTACCATACACGGTCATTGATAGTTTATTAATACCCCAACTAGTTTCCATCTTATCTAAATATTTAGTAAATCATAAACAGAATCCATCTGGAAAACAGAAATACCCAAAATGCCAAGTTAAATGGATGCCCCCAAGGAAGACATTACACTGTCAACAAATGTAAAGGGCAAATGAGACTGTAACAGCTCCAATTGAGGATCATAACTAACGTGGATAATAATATCAAACCTTAAATTGTCTCCATAGCTTAAAAGGGTGAATGACCGCTATGTTCCGGTCAATTTCCCAAATTGATGCTGAGACAATGAAGGCAACCTTTTGAGTGGAAAGTCAAAAATTTCTAGCATTATACTGGATACAGTACTAAAGCTACCAAAATCATTATCAAAGTTTCACTTGCTTAGCCAGCTTAGATGTTAATACTTTTCAATTTTTCCTGATTAGTATCGTATCCATAGAGCAAAGCAAGAAAATAGATATCCACAGTTACACATGTCTAGTGCAATCGCATTAAGGTAATGAATTTGAATTTCACTAATGACATACATTACACACACATGGGACGCATTCATATGATAATATAGTAAAGAAAAATAAGAATCAATACTTATGACTGCCTGAAACTCATTAACAGAAACATACTCAGGAGGATGCATGAACAATAAGTTTACCAATGATCTCAAATGTTGAAATATAGTGGGATGACTTGCTCATAAATGTTACAAACTATATAAGTTAAACTTAAAGAATCTGCATACCTCACAACATAATACCGAAACACCATAAATGCAAGACTTACTAAAAAAAGGAAAATCAAAATCAAATAATGATTCCACACAACAGATCTGTTGGCTAAATGCAAATTATGCAACTGTTTGCTTTGCCATATTCCAAAAATAACTTCTTCCTTTCTGCTTAAGTTTCGCACTTAAAATTAATTAACTCATTCTTCATAAATCTCAAGAACGTTATTAATTATAAATGTTGCTGACAAACATGACAATCTAGATGCATTTTTTTTAACTTGAGTCATTTAACCACATCTAGCAGATCAAATTATCAACAACGTCAAGATTTTCACATCCTTATGTTTTTCAGATTCATCCCAAAGCAAGAGGAAAATATGCAGATTATACACCTCTCTAATAACGACAGAGCAACCACAGTGAACAAAAATGCTAAGTTTTACACCGATGAAAGCCTCCTAAATTCTTTACTGGAGACAAGCGAAAACACATGAAGATCCGTTTTTCAGATCTTTAAAAACCCAGAACCAGCAAAAATTAAACAATATCTCAATGTAATTGCAATTCAACAAAAAGGAAAACAATTTTGCCTAGGCATCCAAAAAAAAAGCAGTCTATGAAAATGCTAAACAATAAAATAAAATTCATAAGTTTCTATTAAAATACATTAATCAAACAAAGCTCACAGATTAAATCCCACCCAAAAGCCCCCTCAAAATATAATCAATAAATAAATCAACCGGAGGAAAACCCAATCCTCCCAAAAGCCATCAAAATCAACCCTATAAGGACTTACTTTTTATGGCGTCTACCTCTCTTCGGACCCCAACCTTCAAGCTTAGCAATAGGGCAACCACAGCGAGCCCGAAAAAGCAAAACAGCTCGCCCATTAGGCGGTGCCATCTTCCTTAATTCAGCCCTCAAACACTCATAATCGGGGTTCCCTTCACTCCCACCTTTCCAAGGCAAACGATCAATCTCCTTTGATCCATTTTTCACACAATCCTCCGTTTGTAGCTGCAAATCAAACTCCAAAGCCTTTTTCAGCCCTTTACAACCATGCTTTCGCATTTACGGGACCGTGAACCGCAGCAGAACTCGATGGAAATAAGGGTTGTGACAAAGAAAAGTGTGCAACCCAAAAGGTAGGAAACGAAAGGGAGAGAAAAGGAAGCGCTTTGGGTGGAGAGGAGAGGGGAAAGGAGAAGGGAAAGGGAATGGAACAGGTAGGAGAAGTAAGAGGATAGAAGGAAAGTGCCTGAGAAAAGTACTAAAATTAGGATCAGGAGGTCTAGGGTGGCTGATGGAGAGTGTTTGCAGAGGAGGAGAGGGGAGTGGGAATGGGGGTTTTGGTGGTGATGGTGGTGGTAGCCGGTAAGTTTCGTGGCGGAAGAGGTGGCAGCGCCGGTGGTGGAGGAGGCGGTGGCGGTGGATTTTGAAGAAGGGGGCATGATGAGGAGATCGAGCATATTAAAACTTTTAAAAAAAATGTAGATTTGTGAGGGTGCACTGGTATTTTACAGCTCAGACACGGTCTATTGTTGTAGGTAATATATATGTAATACAACTTTTTTATTTTATTTATTAATTATTTTAAAATTATGTACACTTTTTTCTTTTTCTTTTTTAATTTAAATTTTAAAGAGACAAACAAAATATATTCTTTTCCTTTTTTTCCTTTTTTGCCAAAGAAAAAATATATTCTTTGCTTAGGAGAGGGTGATTTTGGAAGTTAAAAGACGCAAGTTCAAGGCTTTTCCTTTTTCCTTCTTTTTTTTGTTAAAATATTTAAAAATAATAAATAATAAATATTTTTATTTTTATTATACTTAAATAAATGCTTAACATTTAATTTACATTTGAAAACATTTAATTGGGGAAATGGGTTTAGATTTGCTTGATCTCACCGCACTTTTATCTTTAGTTTTATTTAATAAAAAATTAAATCTAAACTTTTGTTTTCTTCCTTTTCATTTTCCTTAAATCTAAACGTAAAATTATTTTTACTATTTTTGTAAAATAATAGGATTTTGTAATAATAGTGGTTGAAATTATCGTGTAAAAGTATAATTAGTTGATGATTAGTTTGTTATCTCACACGAGTTGATTGTATTTATTGAATAAAAGTATATTAAATCTATTGATATCAAAAACTAAAAAGAGGAGGAGCAAGCGAAGGTAAAACGTGGTTCACACCTAAAGGGTGAAGAATCGTCGTAGAGAGGTGATAAGGGCAACGAGAGGAAAGAGTGATTGGCTATATAGTAGAATGAGAATAAAGGATTGTCTAAGATTTAGAGAGGTTTAATGCTTGAAAATGATAGAAACTCAAAGTATTATAGTTTGAGAGTCAAAAATCAATTGAGAGAGTGAAGAGGAGGAGCAAGGGATGATAAGTAGGGCAATGGGGAAAAAATCTATTGTGAACAGGACTAGGAATGGGGGTTTTAAGGGTTCAATTTCAAAAATTGGCTAAACTGCAACATAAATTATCCAATTTTTGACTCTTTTACAAAACAATCCCCTTTCTAAAATTAAAGATATTTAAAACTCGTTTCCAAAAATTAACTTAACTTTATGAAAACCATTGTCGAAAACATTATCGAGTACCAACCTTACAAAATTTGAAGCTCATGTAGGCCAAAATTCCTAAAATACCCATAAAACTCCTAGGCCCTATTTTGGGGTGTGACAACTCTCCCTACTAAAAAGAATTTTGTCCTTGAAATTACCTAAGCTAAACAAGTAAGGATTTTGACGTCTCATCCCTTTCTCGGTTTCCCAAGTAGCCTCTTCCGTTTTGTGATTGTGCCACCAAACCTTAACCAACGGAACTCTCTTATTCCGTAAAACCTTCTCTTCACGAGCTAGAACCTTAACTAGTTCTTCCACATAAGTAAGATCAGGTCAAACCTCAAACTCTTCAACTAACACAACATGCAACAGATCTAAGCGATACTTCTGCAGTATGGGCACATGGAAAACATCATGATTTCCCTCAAGTTTTGGCGGCAACCTAAGCCGATAAGCTACCAGTTCAATCCTCTCAACTACTTCATAAGGTCCAATATACCTTGGACTTAATTTACCCTTTCTTCCAAATCTTACAACCTTTTTTCCATTGGGAAACCTTTAAGAGCACCTTATCGCCAACTTGAAACTCAATATCTCGTCGCTTCAAATCCGCATAAGATTTCTACCTATCTATTGTTGCTTTCAACCTTTCACATATCAGTTTTACTTTCTCTTTTGTCTCATGAACTAATTCTCATCCAACAACACGCTTTTCATCCAACTTCATCCAACACAAAGAGTTCTACACTTCCTACCATACAACACCTCAAATGGTGCCATGCGAATACTCACTTGGAAACTATTATTGTAAGTAAACTCTGCTAAAGGCAGATATCACTCCCGACTACCACTGAACTCAATCACGTAGCTTCGCAACATACCTTATAACATTTGAATTACCCTCTCCAATTGACCATCAGTTTGGGATGATAAGTCGTACTGAAAGTAAGCTTTGATCCCAAAGCCTCTTTCAAACTCTTCCAAGACCTTGAAGTAAACCTTGAATCCTTATCAGAAATAATCAAAACTGAAACCCTATGAATACGAACAATCTCAACAATATACAACTCTGCCAACTTCTGCAACAAATAATTGGTTCGAACTGCTAGGAAATACACACTCTTCAAAAACTGATCAACTATAATCCAAATTGAATCCTTCTTTGATGGAGTCAATGGCAAACTCGAAACAAAATCCATAGTAATCCTTTCCCACTTCCATTCAGGAATCGCAATAGGTTGCAACAGCCCTAAAGGAAATTGATGTTCAACTTTTACCTTTTGACAAACCAAACATCGAACCACAAAATCTGTAATGTCATGCTTCAACCCAGGCTACCGATAAATTTCACGAAGATCATGATACATCTTCCCACTACCGGGATGTATAACATAAGGGCTACTATGTGCCTCGGTAAGAATTGCTTGCCTTAAATCCACATCTTGCGACACACACAATCTACCTCGAAAATTCAAGATACCATCACCGTCTACATGGAAATCCCCTTTAATTCCTTGCTCAACCTATCGAATCTTCTTTAGCAATTCCCCATCTAACGGTTGTTTTTCTTTAATTTGCTACGACAAAAATGGCCTCACTTGAAGTTCAGCACATAAACCACCATCACTAGCTAAACTCAAGCGCGCAAACATAGCTCTCAACTCCGTCATCAACTTCCTTCTCAAAGCGTCAGCAACAACATTCGCCTTGTCAGAATGATACTCAATCACACAGCCATAGTCCTTCAATAGTTCAACCCAACACATTTGCCTTAAATTCAACTCCTTTTGGGAAAGGAGGTACTTAAGGCTCTTATGATCAATGTAAATCACACACTTCTCTCCATAAAGATAATGACACCAAATCTTAAGTGCAAATACCCAACAGCTAACTTCAAATCATGAGTAGGATAGTTCTATTCATGCGCCTTCAATTGCCTTGAAGCATAAGCCACAACTTTACTCTCTTACATCAATACACAACCAAGCCCTATATACAAAGCGTCACTATAAACCACAAAATCTTTTCCAAGTTCCAATTGAATCAACACAGATGCCTTTGTCAACACTGCCTTAAGCTGGTCAAAACTCTTCTACCTTTCATCAGTCTATCTAAACACCACACTCTTCTTAAATAGTTTTGTTAAGGGTGTAACAATGAGAGAAAACCCTTTAATGAATCTACAGTAGTAACCAGCTAAGCCTAAGAAACTTCGAACTTTAATAACACTCCTAGGCAGCTTCTGATATACAATCGCCTCAATTTTCTTAGGATCCACTCAAATCCCTTTTGTCGAAACCACATATCCAAAAAATGCCACTTTCTTAAGCCAAAATTCACACTTACTTAACTTCGCATATAGTTTCTTATCCTTCAAAATCTGCAAGACAACCCTTAGATACTCGTCGTGATCCTCCTCAAAACGAGAATACACCCAAATATCATCTATGAGGACGATCACAAACTGATCTAAGTACAAATGAAATGCTCGGTTCATCAAATCCATGAATGCGACAGGGGCATTAGTTAAACCAAACGGCATCACCAAAAACTCATAATGCCCATATCGGGTCCTAAAAGCAGTTTTTAACATATCAGGCTCCTTCAACTTTAACTGATAATACCCAAATCTTAAATCAATCTTCAAGAACACTGTCACACCTTGAAACTAATCAAACAAGTCATCAATCTAAGGCAAAGGATACTTATTCTTCATAGTCAACTTATTCAACTATCTATATTCAATACACATCTGCATCGTACCATCCTTTTTCTTACCAAATAAAATTGATGCACCTGACGGAGATACACTTGGTCGAATAAACCCCCTATCCAATAACTCTTGTAACTTAATCTTTAACTCTTTGAGCTTTTTTGGTGTCATGTCGTAGGGTGCAACGGACACCGGTGTAGTACTAGAATAAAGCTCAATTCCAAACTCCACTTCTCTTTCTGGCGACAAGCTAGACAACTCTTCAGGAAACACGTTAGAAAAATCCCTAATAGTTTGAATATCCTGAACTCTTAACTCCATACTAACCGAATTCATCACGTAAGCCAAATAAGCTTCACAACCTTTACCCATCAAGTTCTCAGCCTTCATAGTTGAAACCACATTAGACATAAAACCTGATCTTTTGCCAACAACAATAATTTCCAATCCATCACTATTTCTCAAGGTAATTTGCTTAGTCTCAAAATCTACCTTAGCCTTATGCTCAGTGAACCAATCCATGCCCAAAATAACATCAAATCCATAAAATGGTAGTTTCATGAGATCAACAGAGAAAACATGTCCTTGTATCCGAAGAGGACACCTACGATAAACCTTATTCACAACAACACTATCTCCAAAGGAACTAATTACAATCATTCCCAAATCAATAGTGTCTATAGGAATCCCTAACTTATAAGCTAATTCACTCAGAATATATGAATGTGTAGAACCAAAATCAACCAAAGAAAGTAACGGACAAATCCTAAGAAAATGTTCTTTCGAACAGGAGCAGTAGTAGGTGCCAAACTCTGAGTCTGTGATACCTCTATTTTATTCGGGCAGTCCCTAAGAAAATTTTCTTTCGAACCACACTTATAACATCCACTTGTCAACTTAAGACACTCTCCAAGATGCCTACAATGACAATGAGCACAAAGTGGCCATCCAAAACCACAGACGAACCACCAGTGCTAGTCATAGCATTACTCTGCTGTTTAGATTGACTCGATCGAGACCCATATCTTGTACCCCTTCCAGAGCCGTAATTATAACGCCCCCTCTTGGGTGGACATCTAGAAGCACCACCGGAAGCCCTTTTCTAGTCTCAGCCACTACCGAACAAGCAGGTTCAGCTAAAGTCTCCTTCACAACCTTTGCTTTTTCCATAAGCTCATCAAACAACTCTGTGTTTTTAGCTACTAAATAAACTTGAATCTCTAAATTAAGCCCGAAATGAAAATTTTACAACAATCCTTAGTCAACACCATCTCAAGAGCATATTGACGAAGGCGCACAAACTCTGCTTCATAGTCAGCCATAGACAACCCACCTTGCACAAGATCCAACAATTCCCACTTACAAGCTTCCATATACTGCTCACCCATAAACTTCTTCCTAAACACCACTAAACATAATCCCAAGTTAAATGATTAGTGGTTGTACCTCTTTTTACAGTATTCCACCAACGATGTGACTCCCAATCAAGTAGGGACACAGTACAACCCAATTCCTCCTAGTTAGAACATGACATTTGTTCAAGGATCCTTTCAAATCTTTCCAATTAGTACTCAGCTATGGTCGGATTGGTCCTTTTAACTTTGGAAAACTCTTTACCACCCAACGCTCGAAGATGTTCAAGCGTAAGCCCCGATTCATTAGTGAAGGATTGGATGGTGTAGGAATAGGGTTAGCACCAACAAACCACTGAGACACTCCAATTATTACTTTCATTAGAGGGTCTACACTATCATCAGAAATATTTACCCTACGCGGTGGCACAATAGGTGCAGAGGATATACCATCCTCCTATGCATTAGCTATCACATTCACATGTGTAGGAGGCATATCTAATTATCTAGCATACATACACAAAAAAATAAATGGTGTGAGTGGGGGGAAATGATCCAAGTCTCGTTCCTGCAAGAAAGTTTTAGAATTAAAGGAATGTTTTCCCATTATTACCCCTCATGCCTTACAAACAAGAGATATCTCATGCAATTCAAATAGAGTCATATCAGCCATTTCATGAAAGCTAAGAAATTTAAACTTATGAGTTACGAAACTGATAATGAGAATTGGATAACTTACAAAACTCAAATTCCCATTATTACCTCCTTTGTAACAGCCCATTTACTTTGTAACTGAAAATGACTTGAATAACCAATTTATTTAATTTGTAACAGCCTTAAATTATAACGGTTATAAGCTGAAGAGACACCTGCAATAAACACATTAAAATAAACTTATTAAACATATTTAAAAACTAATTAAACATATCAAAGATAAATACTTAACTTAAATAAAAAAGCTAAACATATGCATCAATTATTCTAGCAACTAGTTAATTAAAGAAGCATAAACTTAAACTCATGCATCAATAAATAATCCTATTAACTAGATTAATTAAGAGCAACACTTATTAAATAAAGTTCAACAAAAACACTTATTAATTAAACTAAGATGAGTTGAATAAATGTCTAGCAACTCATTTATTAAACTAAGATGCTTAAATGCATGGTTTGAAATGCAAATTAAATGAGTTACTTAATACAAGACCTAATTTAATGATGCAAACTTAAACTAATATGGGACTTACATAATGCATGTCATTATTTAAATGCAGAACACACAAAGTGCAAGTCCAAAATTAAAAATATGCAAACTTATTAATTTAAATAAAACTATATTGAATTAAAAAGTCCTTAAAAACATTGGCCCAATAATCAATCAGGCCTAAGAGATGTTTCATCTTGCACTTGGGCCCTTCAAGTTTAGGCCAATTATGATGTAGGCGAGTTGTGTCAAAACATGATGCAACTGGGTTTGCAACAAGTTGTGTTTCGTTTTCTACGAACTTACTAAGAATTATTTGCTTACGTAGTTTCTTTCCTATATTTTATAGATCATCGGAAGCTCGATTAGTTTGGAGCTAGTCTGAGACCTATCGCACTATCCAGCATAAATATCGATAGTTTTTGAATATTTTGGCCAAGGTTATAATGGCAAGTATAGATGAACTTATAATGGTGTTTAGTTGAATGTTTAATGGATGAATTGGTATATTTATAGTGATGTGTTAATGATCATGTTAGTGGCATGATTTGATAACAGTTGAATTATAATTCATGATGGAAATGTGACCAAATATGCATGTTTAGGTAAGTTTTGATTTTTTCATTTGAGGTGCCTTGTATGGCATATAGGTTAGTTGATTTTAGGACTCTTGAATTGATTATTATATGTATATTTTAAGCCTAAAGGTTTATGCATGATGCGGTGTTGGAAATGGCTTGTTTTGGGTGAATTTTAGGTCGACACGGCTCGAGTTACGGGCGTGTGACTTAGCTGTGTGTGACACACGGCCTGGCGACATGACCGTGTGTCCCTCGAAGATCTATTTGCATGCAAGTCAGTCAGTTACACGGCCTGGCACACAGTTATGTGACACAACCGAGTGACCATACTCAATGAGTTACTGGGTGAAGACACGGGGTAGAATACAGCCGTGTGTCCCTAGTTCGAAGGTTACACAGCCTGAGACACTAACGTGTGTCTCAACTGTGTGAGGCACAGGCCCGGCCAGATGGTCGTGTGACCCTTGTGTTCCAAAATTTGTATTTTTTTCATAAAGTTCCCAAACAATTTCAAATTGGTTCTGAATTGTATCTAAGGTATTTTTAGGGCCTCAAGGGTTCAATTTAGGGACGATATGTATGTGAATGGTTTTTTTATATTATGTTTATAATAATGTATGAAATGTATGTTTAAATTTTTTGTTTGTATGGTAATACTCTGTAACCCTAATTCAGTGATAGATACGGGTTAGGGATGTTACATTTAGTGTCATCACAGCTACAGTTTAGTTAGTTCTCGGACTGAACATATAGTGTATGAGGTTTAGAAATACATGCCATTATATAACCTACAATAGTGTAATAACTCCTGCCTCAAATTGAACTATGTTTTCATATAGATAAGATGTAATCTAACCAAGTTGATTTTGATAAAATAGAAAGTAATGCGGAAGCCTCCGTTCATGGAGCATTACCCAGAGGTAGAAGGCCCATGTCTGAGGGCTGGGGAGGAAAGGCTAAAGAAGCCTTTTTCTAGATGATGTCTGAATGGTTTACGGGGTTTGTGAGAACAAATCCTATGGCTCAACGACCTCCACCCCCACCCGTACTCCAACAGGTCCCTATAGTTCCTCAAGGTTTGGAACTAATAGAAGTGAGCAAGCCTGTAGTTGATAAAAGTCAAAAGTATGGGGCTGAAGAGTTCTGAGGTACAACTGAAAGATGATCCAGAGAGAGCTAAGTTCTGGTTAGAAAACACGGTGAGAGTTTTTGATGAATTATCGAGTACTCTAGTTGAATGCTTGAAATGTGTTGTTTTTTGTTGAAAGACTCAACTTATCAGTGGCGGAACACCTTGGTTGCAGTAGTACCAAGAGATTGAGTAAACTAGGAATTCTTTCAGATCGAGTTCAAAAAGAAATATGTGAGTCAGGTATTCCTCGATAAGAAATGTAAAGAGTCTCTTGAATTGAAGTAAGGTCATATGACAATACTTGAGTATGAGAGGGAATTTGTGTGACTCGATAAGTATGTCTGGGAATGTGTACTGACAGATGTTCCTATGTGCACTTGATTTGAAGATGGCCTAAATGAAGATATCAAGCTGTTAGTCGGGATTCTTGAGTTGAAAGAATTTGCAATTCTGGTTGATAGAGTGTATAAGGCCGATAAACTTAGCAAAGAAAATAGAAAAGTTGATTATGAGGCTCGTGACTCAGGAAAAAGGCTTATGGGAAAATCATTCTCGTCTCTATCAAAGAAGTTGAAAGAATTTCACAGTCGTTTATCAACTTCAGTGGGTTATTCTAAGAAAGATAGATGAAAACAACATTCGAGCTCGAAACCTCAGGCTACTACTAAATGTCAGCAGTGTGATAGATGACACTTTGGTGAATGTAGACTAAAAGATGGGTCGTGTTTTAGATGCAGTTCTTACAACATTATCTCAGAGACTACCCTGAAAGGTCTAATAAAGAAAAGGCTCAGACCACTTATTCGAGTAATACAACTGCTAGAGGGAGACCACCCTGGAACACTGGAAATGCATGTAATAGTCATAGTGGAACGAAAGATTCTGCTGTGAGATCTGAGGCATGAGCACCAGCTAGGGCTTATATGATTCGTGCTCGATAGGAAGCTTTAGCACCTGATGTGATCACCGATACATTTTCTATCTTTGATACTAATGTTAGTGCTTTGATTAACCGGGGGTTAACACACTCATATATATGTACAACTTTACTATCAGATAAGAAAATACCTTTTAAGTCTACTGAGTTTGTGGTTAAAGTAACGAACCCTTCAGGTGAGTATGTTTTAGTCGATAAATTCTGTAAAAACAGTCATTTGATGATTCGGGCTTGCAACTTTCTAACTGATTTGATGTTATTACCCTTGCCGATATCTTGTTGATATCTTGTTCGAGAATTTTCATAGTATCGTATCAACCAATATTTCAATTAAGCATGTAAACATATATATAGTTTAAATCTTATTAATATACGAACTTACCTTGAACTTGTATGACGAAAATTTATCGTTTAATTGATTACTTTGTCTTTCCCTCAATCTAATTCCGTACTTTGCTTTTCTTGATCTATATAATCAAATTTAACTTATTTAATCATTAAATTATTCAAATCAATCCAAAAATCATGCTATGGCAAAATTACTATTTTGCCCCTAAACTTTTGAATTCTTTACAATTTAGTCCTAAACTCATAAAAATGCAAATTCATGCAATTTAGTCCATAGCCATACTAGCCAAATATCATCTAAGCTTAAAGCAGCTCATACATTTCACTAATTCACACATTTCACCGTGAAAATATCACATTTTTCAATTTAATCCCTATTTGACAAATTTTACTAAAAATCACTTAACAAAACTTGTTCAACTATCACTAAACTTTCATTTTCATCCATCAAGCATCAATAACAATCAACACACATTCATGGTAAAACTCTAGACTTTTAACAGTATTGCAAATTAGTCCCTGGGCTAGCCAGGTTAAGCTACAACGACTTCGAAAACATAAAAATCATTAAAAACTGAGCAAAAATACACTTACATGCATTACAAATGTTGGTCGAATGCTTCAAGCCCTAACTATGGCTTGCTAACCTTCAAATTTCGGTAGCGTTTAGCTTTTGGGAAGATGATACTTTAATTTTACTTATTTTAATTTTAAGTTATTTGGTACTAATTTAACCTTAACATATAACCTTTATAATTTCATTTTAATGGCCATAAAAGTCCACTAGCAATTTATATGGTCTAATTGCAATATAAAACCCTCAACCATTTAATAACATTGTCATTTGATACCTTTAACAAATAGAACTCAAGCTTTTCACTTTACGCGATTTAGTCCTTTTTATCGAATTAAACATGCAAATAATAAAATTTCTTAATGAAATTTTCATATGACTCTACTAACATGCTGATGTGAGCATACCCGGGGCAACCCAAGATTCACTTTTCCATCCTCTCTATCCTCCTAAAGGCCTGAATATTTGATCTTGAGCTAAGCAAATGCAAGAGGACGTGGCAGCGTTAACGAGTCAATTTTGGCGTGAGTTCCATCCCAAAGATGAAGGACCAACTCGAGCCCAAACTTTGAGCAATCTGTGCACCTTAGTGCAAGCCGAATTTAACTTAGTTCAACTCACTCAAGCTCAAGTCAGCTCATTTGAGCTCAATTCAGCTTAATCTTAACCCAATGAGCTTATTTTTAGCTTTCTTTAGCTTGCATTTATTTTGCTAAAATAAACCATTTAATTTGTCTTTAGTTAAATTAGTTGTCTATTTTAAGTTAATTAATTTTTTAAAACCTGGAAAAATAATTAATTAAGTGTTTTAATTATATCTAAATTAAATACTTAATTAATTGTGTTGTTTTAAATATGTCTAATATTGTTAATATGTATGGCATAATTTAATGTGCAAATTAATGAGTTCATATGATGCTAATTTAATGTGTCTAAAATGCATTTAACTTGCTGATTTTATTTACTGCAGGTTCATGAACGGCTTGGTGCAATGTATGGGAGTGTGCATGCACAATTGAGGTTCAATGGAAGACATTTAAGGAAGCACAAGTACTTGGGACGTTCATGCAAGAGGGGGCTACTCAATGTTCATGCATTTGCACATTCATGGACAGAATTTATGGAAGAACATATCTTGGGACGGTTCAGGCATGTTCCATGTATTTTCAAGATGATTACTCAAGTTTTTAAGGCACTTTAAAGCTCCATTCAGCCAAAGGAGATGTAGGAACATTAAAGGGTTGCACATTCATGGAATTAAGGGTATTCTTCAAAGCTAAGTATGATGAATGCATCAAGTGAAGTAACATGATGGTTCGGCCAATTCATGCACCATCTTCAAGCATGAACCGAAATTTTAATGATTTAGTGTGAACATTTTTATTAATTGTCTGAACACATAGATGCCGAATTTGATTAGTCATCTTTGTGTCTATAAAATAGTTTATCTTTCCTTTGTAAAAGGATCTTGGAACTTTTGACAAATTATTATTAGAACTTTTGTTCTTGTGAGGTTTCTTCCTCTTTTATTTGGTTTGAGTCTCGAAGTGACTTATCTAGCTTGCTAGTGGCGTCAACTCGAACTGATATGAGTCATAAAAGCCCAACTCAAGCTCAAGAACGTGATGGGCTCAACTTACCACAAGGCCCAAAACGAGGTCAAAGGCCAGGAAAATGCGTACGAAACTAAATGGAACTATTCAAGACTTTATTAGCAAGGCCTTAGATGCATATACAAAGGAAAAAGAAATTCAAGATTCACTTTCTTGTTTTCAAGAAAATCAAGAAACCGAATCTTGGTCCAATTTTTTTGTTCTGAGCGATTTCAAGAATCAAGAAAATCAAGATTTCAAATCTTGGAAATCTTGGTCCAAGAAACTGAATCTTGCAGCTAAGGTGCACTGCATCTCAGTTACGAGTGTCAACGAACCAATTTCGGGAGCGAACAGATTACAAGCCCAAATGCTTGAAGAAACAGCCCAATAAGATGTTCCAAGCCCAATCAAGAAATTTAAATTAGAATTAGTTGAGAATCAGGCCAAATTGTCAAAGTGGCCCAATTTGTAAAATTTTAAATACCTAGTTTTAAAGTTTAGACTTTATGATTTAATTCCTATGTAAAAAAATTCACCTCAAGCAGCCCATTAAAAGCCTTGGCCAAAATTTCCCCTTGAAATTAGTAATTAGGTTTTTTTTAGATTTCCTAATAGGGTTAGGAAAATAGTTAGGAGGCATATATTAAGGCTTGGTTGGCCACCCTTATGAAGAATTACATTGATGATACATTAAAAATCAGGTTTGTTTTTGAGTGAAAATTCTCTTTGAGTTTCTCCAAGAATTTTCTCTTGAGTTTTCTTTAGAAGTAGTTTTAATAATCTTTTTGATTGTGGGAGCCATCTTCAGCCTTCTTCTGGCCATTGTTCCACATTCAAGGGGAGATTAGAGCCGTTTGAAGGGAGTTGTGAAATCTTTATCGATTTCAAGGCTTCTTAGGACTTTTCTTTATTTTTCTTGCTGTTTATTTCTCTTTAAATCTTTTTGCTTGTGTCGATCTATTGATTAACTTGTTTTGATCTCTTTGTTGTGTTTCCAGCCATTATACTCTTCAAGCATCTGATCGGCACCCTTCTTGGCAGCAAGAAACATTCCTTAGTCACCCTTTAGATTCGGCTGTTTGGAGTCTCTCTTGAATTCAATTTTGTGTTCTTGGCTTCCAAGAATATTTATTCATAAGTGTTTTTGATTCTTGGCTGATCCTTTATTGTTTGGGTATTTTCGTTTCAGATCTAATTGATTCTAAGTTTAATTTTCTGTTTCGTTTTAGATCCAAGCATTTAGCAAGTTCATAGGAGTTTCCCATGACTTGACAACTCAATCTTGGTCTGCGCACAATCCTCTATCATTTGGTATCAGATTTTGGGCGTTTTGGGTGTTCTTGGGTGATTTCTAAACTGATCTCCTTTTAAAAACATTAAACAGCAGGTTTTACCTAGAAAAATTTTTGGAAAAAAAATTAATTAGAGTGGGTAAACGTCTTCTGATTAGTCTGAAATTTTACATGCATATTTTTGGCACTGTGATCGAATATTAAAAATATTTCCCACAAAAAAATCAGTAGGAAAAGTCAAAAAATTGAAAAATACGAAATCAAGTAAAAATTAAAAAAAATTCAGCGGGTTGAGTTTAGTGCCGAAACTTTCTAGATCAAATATACAATATTTAAGGACATTCTAATTTAAATTTTGTGATTTTGGAGATCAGGAACACCTCGAACGAAGTTGTCAAGTTACTTTGCAGTTTTTCAGGTTTTCGGGTTTTAGCAATTTTTATTGATTCTTAGCTGTAAGTTTTCATTTGTTTTGCCTTTATTCTTCCTTTACACTATCTAACACCTTCTTGTTTCTTGTGTTAGTATGATTTAAAAGTGTGCACAATTCTTCCTCGGTGCGACACAAATCAATTGGTGTCTTGTCACTTTTTTGGACTCCTAGTGCAATTAGGATTATTTGGTAGTTACAGTTCATCCACTTTCTAAATTGATTGATATAGACTCTACTAAAGAACTCACAAGACTAATTTCTACCTTTTTGAGAATTTGATTTTCCTTTTTTAGTGATTAACGGTGAGGTTTGTTAATTTTTTTTGGAGTGTTGAGTGTTTGCTTTGCAGGTATTCCAAAAGAAAAAATAAGATGCATAGAATTGGTCAAGTTGATGATGACCATAATGATGTCCATGATAAATTTAAAGAGATCCAACAACAGTTTGACGAATGGGCTACTGCACTCTAACAAACAAATGTCATACTTCAAACATTGAGTGCTTCTATCAATGAGATGCGATTGGATCAAGAGCCTCAGTATCGGGGTTCAATTAAAGATGATGTGGATAACTAGCCTCGTGCTCATAGGCACGCTCCTAGACGTGTCCCTAGAACTGACTATGACGTTCATGATCACGGACAACCCTCTTTGGCAAAACCAAAGAGCGAGCAGCAACGAGAACGTCTCTTTCATACTCGCTGCCATGTATAAGGTAAGGTTTGTAGAGTTATTATTGATGGTGAAAGTTGCTCGAACGTAGCCAGCATGACGATGGTGGAAAAGCTTTGCTTAACCACTACCAAGCATCCACAACCTTATCAACTACAAGGGCTTAGCAACGAAGGCCAATTTAAGGTCACTCAACAAGTGCGTATTGCCTTTTCTATCGGCAAGTATCAAGACGAAGTCGTGTGCGTCGTAGTGCCTATTCAAGCCTGCCATTTGTTGCTAGGAGAACCATGGCAAAGGGATCGAAAGGTCACCCACGATGGTCGTACCAATAGGTATTCTTTCAAGCATCAAGAAAAGAAAGTCACCTTAGTGCCGCTCACTCCGGAACAAGTCCATGAGGACCAAATTAAACTGAAAAATTCTATTGTTAAAACAAGTGGGGAAAAAGAAAAAGGAGAAGAGAAAAATAAAAGTGAAAAAGAAGAAAATCAAAATGAAAAAGGCGAAAAGGAAAGCGAGAGAGAAACAAAAGAAAATGTGAATGAAGTGAGTGAAAAAGAGAGAGAGCTTAAACAAGGAATGAGTGAAGAAGAAGAGAATGCTCAAATACAAGGGAGGGATATTTTTGCTAACCCCCATTCAAAATCTCCTTGTGATTTCACTTTGTTTCAAGTTTGCAAGATTCCACCCATGGACAGGTTCCAGCTTCATTACCCTTCTACTGAGAGATGTTTTCAATTGATTGAACAAGGTAAACCTGATCCTCATTTTCCCACCTCTAATGGTAAGCAAGGTGAAGTTTCTCTATTCTCTAAACAACTTCATTCAACTCGTATTGATGACTTTGCTCATGACTTGAATTTTGAAAAGGTACTGTATGTTATTGTCGATAATTTCCATTCTTGGATTGATGACATTTTAATTTACTCAACAACATTAAATGATCATGTTTTCCATGTTAGAACGGTTTTAGACATTCTAATAGCTAAAAAATTATTTGCCAACCTTGATAAATGCACATTTTATTGTGATAAGCTAATATTTTTAGGTTTCATAGTTAGTGCTCAAGATATTCATGTCGATGAGGACAAAGTTAAGGCAATCAAGGAGTTGCCAACTCCTAAATCGATAACTGAGGTGAGATTTTTCCATGGTTTAGCTAGTTTTTATAGACGATTTGTGAAAGATTTCTCCACTATTGCTGAGCTGGTGAAATCCTTACACGAGAAGGCTAGGCAACGAATAGCCAAAACAAATGACATCAACACCAACAAAGTAAATAAGGGGCGCAAACGGGTTTTCCTTGAACCCGGAGATTGGGTTTGGGTCCATATGAGGAAAGAACGATTTCCTACAAAAAGAAAGACCAAGTTGGACCCAAGAGACGATGGGCCTTTCCAAGTACTCGAGCGAATCAATGATAATGCATACAGAATTGATCTATCCGGTGAGTACAATGTAAGTTCTACTTTCAATGTGGCTGACTTATCTCCATTTGAATTTTCAGATTCAAGGATGAATCTTTTGAGGAAGGGGGGAATGATACGAGTCACAAAGGACCAACTTAAGCACAAGAACGTGATGGGCTCAAATTACCACAAGGCCCAATAACGAGGTCAAAGGCCAGACAAATGCATACGAAACTAAATGGAACCATTCAAGACTTCATTAGCAAGGCCTTAGATGCGTATAAAAAGGAAAAAGAAAATCAAGATTCACTTTCTTGTTTTAAAGAAAATCAAGAAATTGAATCTTCGTCCAATTTTGCTATTTTGAGTGATTTCAAGAATAAAGAAAATCAAGATTTCAAATCTTGGAAATCTTGGTCCAAGAAACTGAATCTTGTAGCTAAGGTGCATTGGATCTCAGTTACGAGCGTCAACGAACCAATTTCGGGAGCGAATAGATTACAAGCCCAAATGCTTGAAGAAATAGCCCAATAAGATGTTCCAAGCCCAATTAAGAAATTTAAATTAGACTTAGTTGAAAATCAGGCCAAATTATCAAAGTGGCCCAATTTGTAAAATTTTAAATACCTAGTTTTAGTTTTTAGACTTTATGATTTACTTCCTATGTAAAAAAATTCACCCCAAGCAGCCCATTAAAAGCCTTGGCCGAATTTCCCCTTGA
Source organism: Gossypium hirsutum (assembly GCF_007990345.1). NCBI lineage: Eukaryota > Viridiplantae > Streptophyta > Magnoliopsida > Malvales > Malvaceae > Gossypium > Gossypium hirsutum. The sequence continues at coordinate 38,625,136 of NC_053446.1, read as the reverse complement.
AATTAGTAATTAGGTTTTTTTAGATTTCCTAATAGGGTTAGGAAAATAGTTAGGAGGCTTATATTAAGGCTTGGCCGGCTACCCTTATGAAGAATTACATTGATGATACATTAAAAATTAGGTTTTTTTTAGTGAAAATTATCTTTGAGTTTTTCCAAGAATTTTCTCTTGAGTTTTCTTTAGAAGTAGTTTTAACAATCTTTTTGATTGTGGGAGCTATCTTAAGCCTTCTTCTTGCCATTGTTCCACATTCGAGGGGAGATTAGAGCCGTTTGAAGGGAGTTGTGAAATCTTTATCGATTTCAAGGCTTCTTAGGACTTTTCTTTATTTTTCTTGCTGTTTATTTCTCTTTAAATCTTTCTGCTTGTGCCGATCTATTAATTAACTTGTTTTGATCTCTTTTTTGTGTTTCCAGCCATTATACTCTTCAAGAATCTGATCGGCACCCTTCTTGGCAGCAAGAAATGTTCCTTAGTCATCCTTTTTAATTGATCTTGCCGTCATATCATCCTAACTCTAATTCAATTTGTTTTGCTGGGCTTTGAATTTAATTTGCTGTTTTGGTGTTATTCTTTTTAGATTTGGCTGTTTGAAGTCTCTCTTGAATTCAATTTCATGTTCTTGGCTTCCAAGAATAGATATTCATAAGTGTTTTTGATTCTTGGCTGATCTTTTTTTGTTTGGGTATTTTCGTTTAAGATCTAATTGATTCTAAGTTTAATTTTCTGTTTCGTTTCAAATCCAAGCATTTAGTGTGTTCATAGGAGTTTCCCGTGACTTGACAACTCGATCTTGGTTCGTGCGCAATCCTCTATCACGAACACATTGAACTTATCACCAATCCGGTATGGCGTTCATCCATCTTTTTATACCTTTGGTTCTTACTTCTATATATGTAACGGGTCAAGGTCCATCTTCGACTTTTCATTTAATTCACCTTAAGCAATATAAGTCCTGGGGCAATACTTCATATAGTATTGAATCGTTCTTGATGCTTGAGTTCGTATTTCCATTCCATTTTATCTATCAACTTATAAATTATTTATTTGTTAAACCGAACCTATCAACCATCAAACCAAGCCCATCTTTTGAACCCATTTTGTTTACTTCTGCTTATAAATCAACCTAACTCCATCGATCTACAAAATTGACCGACACTTCTCGTCGACGATTGGGCAATCAAGTGAATCGACTCTATCAATAGAGTCGAATCGCATCATTTGGTATCAGAGCTTGAAAAATGAGGAGCGCAGATGTTGGTAGCTAACCCGAAAGATAGGTTTGTGAAAAAAAAGTTTCGAAAAAAAATTCGTGCATAAAAAAAAGAGGCACTCAATTGTATTTATTCATCTATTGTAATTGAAAAAAAGGAAATTATGAAAAAAAGGAAAAAAATTGAGGATAAAAAAAAGTACGAAGTAAAAAAAAATTCGAAAAAAAAGTGAAGTGTTGGAATTTTTATTTATTCATTATTTGTGTTTCCCGATCAAGTGAGTTCCCCTATTCTTCTTATTCTACTTTCTTAAACGCCACATCTTAAACTGATTTTGTTTTGTTTAGCCTACCCTACACCTTTACAATCTATCCCTTGAAACCAACTTGAAAATCGACCCTCAAGTAGCAAATTAAGTATACACGAGACGAATTAAGAAATTGTGAGAGAAAGAATTGAATGGTAAAAGGAAAGTGCGAGTGAGTGCATTAGAGTGAAGAAATAGCCTTAAAACTTGTGCAAACACGAGCGAGAGTGAAAAAAACATTATTTTTATTTCCGAGTGAATTGTGAGATTTTTGTGGTGAGGTATCTACTTTCTATTTTATTTTAATCATTTTTTTCTTTTCAGCAATAAAATTATGTCTCGAGAAGAATTTTCAGAATCGGAATTCCAATATGTGATGCAAGAGTTGCGTAGAATGGTAAGAACTAAATTTGACAAACTGTATGAACGATTGGATCGAGTGGAGGAGAGAGCACGACAGAAGCCAATTTCACCAAGTCGAGGGACGGAGTTAAGACTATCAAGAAAACAATCGTCCAATGACTATTTGGAAAGAGTCCTATATCATGGTTCTTATTCATCAAGTAATTCGAGACAAAGAGAAGCAATCTCCAAGTTTGAAACCTTTCAAGGTGACAAACGAGAACGTAGAAATTTCTCTTCAAGCACATCAAGGCATTCATCCACGAAAAAATATTTATGAAGAGATGAATTTGTCTCGTATGCTTCAAAGTACCCATCCATGGAGGACCAATCACGAAGATATGATCGTGATCCATATGTAGATGCTTTTCCACTCCTTGAACAAAAGGATTATCATTCTGATTCATTTGCAACAGCTTCATATTGCAATGAAGAAACGAGGAAAAGAGAAAATGAAATAAAAAGAAAAGAAAGACAAGAAATGATAATGAGAGAAAATGAGCGGACATGGAATGAAATCGAGAAACGAAAAAAAGAAATGAAAGAAAAAGAACATGAAATCGAAAAAGAAAATGAGAGTGAGAAAAAGAAAAAAGAAATTGAGATTGAAAAAGGAAGTGAAAAATAGAAAATCGAAAAAGAAATTGAAGAAAGAAGAGAAAATGAGTTAGAAAAAGAAACAAAAGAAAAAGGCGAGGAATAGGTAATGAGAAATATTTCCACTATCCAAGATATGAATTTTTCTCGTGTTGCTACTTTTCAGGTTTCTAAAAGATCGAAAGATAATTTTTAACTTCAATACCTTTCCGATGAAAGACGCTTTCGTACGATCAGCATAGGTAAGGTTGAAGATGAAATCACACTACATGAGCCCGAAGGTAAGCGAGGTAAGGAATTTTTAGCAATCGAGTCCCGACCATCAGATTTAAAAATTATTGATAAAACTTTTGGTGACTTAGTTCTTAAAAGATCTCCTTATTTTGATTTGATTAATTGTTATTCTTCGATTGTGGTTGATAAAGTCATTACGAAAGGAAGCATGAGTTGTTATTCTCTTGATTTGCCTTGTGAAAAATCTGCAAATTTGTGCAAATCGTTTTGAAGAATGAAAGGAGTTTTGGATGTAGGTTGGTGTGTATACAAAAATCCTCTTGGTTTAACGTGATTGGTTTAATGAAATCTTTGTTACACTTTGGCATGAATAATCAAAATCAAATTTTTAAACCCGGAATCTATTTTGATATATTTTGTGGGAAAATCAAGCATCATCGATTGAGTGCGAATAATTTCTATTGTTTTAATACTTGGTTTTTGAATAAGGAAACGAGGTATGTTAAATTTGTTTTCAATTTATATTCGTGCCTTAAACAATTTCTGTGGTTGTACATGAAGTTTACGTTTCATTTGGAAAAGGTTAATTCAACCGCAAAGCTTCGGCTACACTATATTCCCGAGAAGAGAAGATTTGTGATGATCGAGCCAGGTAAAACCGAACTTTGCTTCCCTGCTCCAAAAGGTAAAACCGAACTTTATTTTCCTGCTCCTAAAGGTAAGCCTCCTAAAATTTCTAAAATATTTTTGTTCTCCATGGATGGTAATAACAATCTTGTTGGTGAATTGGCTATTGAAAGATACTTTGATTGTGATATGGTTAATTGTTTTGCCTCAATTGAACACGATCTATCTATTTTGATTGGTGACAAAAAGGTCCTTGTTTTTGATAATTGTGTTGATGCAATTGTGAGCGAATCTATAGGCAATCGTTTAATGCACGGCATGATTGTACAACTTTGAGAACCATGTGAATCTTTTCAAATATCTGTTTGTGATGATTATGTCTATGTTTTGACTCATTCCTTACATTCTGATCATGAGTTGTGGAAGCCATTTAAGTTAATTGAATGCCTTGAACTCTACTCAATTCTATTTTGAACATTTGACGAGGCATTGGTGAGTAAATTAGCTTGTTTGCATGATAATTTGAATCTATCCATTCGCGTGCATTATACTTGTTTTGTTATGCTTATGCTTGGACTACAAGTTTGTACGCGTTGCTATTTGCTAACTCATGGCTATTCTTTTCAGTTAACTCAATTGCCATTCGTCCCATTCGATTGAGGAAAGTCGAGTAAGAGGAGCTATGTTCGAGTGAACCAACGGCTTGACTTGAGGACAAGTCGCTTTGTAGAGGAGAGGGATGATGTGAGCATACCCGGGGCAACCCAAGATTCACTTTTCCATCCTCTCAATCCTCCTAAAGGCCTGAATGTTCGATCTTGAGCTAAGCAAATGCAAAAGGATGTGGCAGCGTTAACGAGTTAATTTTGGGGTGAATTCCATCCCAAAGATGAAGGACCAGCTCGAGCCCAAACTTTGAGCAATCTGTGCACCTTAGTGCAAGCCGAATTTAACTTAGTTCAGCTCACTCGAGCTCAAGTCAACTCATTTGTGCTCAATTCAGCTCAATCTTAACCCAATGAGCTTATTTTTAGCTTTCTTTAGCTTGCATTTATTTTGCTGAAATAAACCATTTAATTTGTCTTTAGTTAAATTAGTTGTTTATTTTAAGTTAATTAATTTGTTAAAATCTGGAACAATAATTAATTAAGTGTTTTAATTATATCTAAATTAAATACTTAATTAATTGTGTTGTTTTAAATATGTCTGATATTGTTAATATGTATGGCATAATTTAATGTGCAAATTAATGAGTTCAATGCTACTAATTTAATGTGTCTAAAATGCATTTAACTTGCTGATTTTATTTGCTGCAGGTTCATGAACGGCTTGGTGCAATGTATGAGAGTGTGCATGCGCAATTGAGGTTCAATGGAAGGCATTTAAGGAAGCACAAGTACTTGGGACGTTCATGCAAGAGGGGGCTACTCAATGTTCATGCATTTGCACATTCATGGACAGAATTTATGGAAGAACATATCTTGGGATGTTTCAGGCATGTTCCATGTATTTTCAAGATGATCATTCAAGTTTTTAAGGCACTTTAAAGCTCCATTCAGCCAAAGGAGATGTAGGAACATTAAAGGGCTGCACATTCATGGAATTAAGTGTATTCTTCAAGGCTAAGTATGAATGAATGCATCAAGTGAAGCAACATGATGGTTCGGCCAATTCATGCACCATCTTCAAGCATGAACCGAAATTTTAATGATTTAGTGTGAACATTTTTATTAATTGTGTGAACACATAGATGCCGAATTTGATCATTCATCTTTGTGTCTATAAAATAGTTTATCTTTTCTTTGTAAAAGGATCTTGGAACTTTTGACAAATTATTAATAGAACTTTTTATACCTTTGGTTCTTAATTATATATAAGTAACGGGTCAAGGTCCATCTTCGACTTTTCATTTAATTCACCTTAAGCAATATAAGTCCCGGGGCAATACTTCATATAGCATTGAATTGTTCTTGACGCTTGAGTTCGTATTTCCATTCCATTTTATCTATTAACTTTTAAATTATTTCTTTGTTAAACCGAACCTATCAACCATCAAACCAAGCCCATCTTTTGAACCCATTTTGTTTACTTCCACTTATAAATCAACCTAACTCCATTGATCTACAAAATTGAACGACACTTCTCGTACACGATTGGGCAATCAAGTGAATTGACTCAATCAACCGAGCCGGATCGCATCACATGCTATAAACATTAAAATAATAATAAAAAATATTTTGACTTTGGATTTGTGGTCTCAAAACCACTATTTTGATTTCACCGAAAACGGCCTGTTACAACTCTCCCCCTTAAGAATTTTTGTCCTCGAAAATCTTACCAGAGAATAGGTTAGGGTATTACTTTATCATAGCTTCGTCAGGTTCCCACGTATCCTCTTCAATTGCATAATGTTGCCAAAGTACCTTCACTGAAGCTATGCTTTTGTTTCTTAACTCTTTAATTTCTCGTGCTATAATTCTGATCGGTTCTTCACTATACAACATATCAGGCTGGATCTTAACCTCTGTCGGATAAATTATATGCGAAGGATCTGATCGGTACTATCGTAACTTGGATACATGGAACACATTATGAATCTTTTCTAATCCTGACGGTAAAGCTATACAATATGCCACTGGTCCTATTCTTTCGGTAATCTCATACGGCCCGATAAATCGCAGACTCAAGTTTCCTTTGTGACCAAATCGAAGAATTTTCTTCCAGGGTGATACTTTCAGAAACACTCTATCGTCGATATGAAATTCAATATCTTTACGTTTCAAATCTGCATACGATTTCTATCGATATGAAGCTGCTTTCAAACTATCACAAATTACTTTCACTTTCTCTTCAGTTTCTCAGATCAAATCGACCCCGTGAATCTTTTTCTCACTAAGCTCGGTCCAATATAACAGAGTTCGGCATTTACGACCATATAAAACTTCATACAGTACAATCTTTATGCTTGACTGAAAATATTATTATACGCGAACTCAACCAAATGTAAATATTTTTCCTAGTTGCCTTCAAACTCTAAAACACAACAACGAATCATATCTTCAAGAATTTGAATCACCCTCTCAAACTGACCATCTGTTTGAGGATGAAATGAAGTGCTAAAATGCAATCGCGAACCTAAAGCTTCTTACAATTTCTTCCAAAGTTGTGATGTAAATAGCGGATCTCTATTTGAAATAATTGAGACTGGCACTCCATGCAATCTGACAATCTTTGAAATGTACAACTCAGCTAATCTATCAAGTGAAAAATCTATACGTACTAGAATAAAGTGTGCAGATTTCATCAAACGATCAACAATAAACCAGGTAGTATCTTTCTTTTTTGGAGATAGACGTAATCCTGATACGAAATCCATCGTAACTCTATCCCATTTCCACTCAGGTATCATTACTGGCTGTAACAGTCCTGAAGGTACTTGATATTCAACTTTAACTTGCTAACAAATCAAACATCTGGACACAAAGTCAGAAATATCTCGTTTCATATCTAACCACCAGTACAACTATCTCAAATCATTGTACATCTTGTTACTCCCTGGATGAATAGACAAGCTACAACTGTGAGCTTCATGCAAAATTTTCTGTATAAGCTCTGGATTCTTCGGTACAGAAACTCTACCTCTGAACATCAAACAATCATCTGTTCCAATCTGAAACTCTGAATCAGGAGTCGACTCACACTGTACTCGTTTAGCTTTCAATTCACTGTCACATTTTTTGTAACACCCCGAACCCGAGACCGACACCGGAGTCGAACACGAGGTGTTAACAGACTTTAAACCCCTTATAAAAAAATATTTCCCAGACACTGCCAATCTGCATACTAGTCGCTTTAAAAATAATATCTTGAGTTTCACAACTCGAAAATCAGTTTCGTGATTTTTCCCTGAAACTAGACTCATATTCCCATCTACATATTTTTTTCTAGAATTTTTGGTCGGGCCAATTAGTACAGTTTATTAGTCAAAGTCTCCCATGTTACAGGGATCGACTACACTGACCTTTGCGCAATACGACTTGGATATCTTCCTGCACAGATCTTCAATACTGATGCCGTTTGTTTATATAGAAACTAGACTCAGAGAGGAATCTATACATATATGGCATGACTTCTAATTATCTCTGGTTAATTTATAATGAATTTCCAAAGTCGGAACAGGGAATCCAGAAACCGTTCTGGCCCTGTCTCACGAGAACCTGAATATCTCTTAACATACTATCCGTGTAATTGTTTCGTTACTTTCCTATGAAAATAGATTCATCAAGGTTCGTTTACATAATTTATTCACTATTTAATTCCATTCCTAATAGTTTTAGTGAATTTCCAAATCTACATCACTGCTGCTGTCAGCATCTGCCTTTAAGGTAGACTTTACCTATTTCATAGTTTCCATGATTCAACTAGCCCTTTTTGCATAAGTAGCACAATTTATGATAGTGATTAACCATTCCCATGGCCAATCCTTGTCAAGCCTATCCACACCTCTCAATAACCATATCCATACCAAATGATTATAACATTACACTCAAACATATATAAGCCATTTTCGCATGGCTAACCAAAATTATACAAGTCCAAAGGGTCCATGACCCACAACAAACGGGTAGTCCTATACATGCCATTTCGAAGTTCAACCAAAATTGTACCAAAAGGGGGCTTTGATAGTGTGGGCGACTTTGACTTCAAGATCCCGAGTCCGATAGCTGGAGAACCAAATCTATAAAACAGAGGAGCAATGAAACGGAGTAAGCAATTTATGCTTAGTAAGTTTTGAGCAAAGGAATTCCAGCACAACAAAAGTATAGCATTCATATAGCTAAACGGATAATTTCATATGCACAAATTTTCGATATCATACTTGCTTCACATTACCAACCCTTATGTACATACACAAAAGATCAACTTAGCCAAAGGCCGGTAGCTCGTTTATCAACTGAGCGAATACTTATTTGTAAGGGCTCAACTAAATTCAAGCACATACGAAACATACCTCAATGTTGGGATGTTTCTAGAGTATTAACTGAAATTTTTACAACAAGATCATTCATTCCCAAATCACGTACCTTTGGAATTTAACCGGATATAGCTCCTCGTTCAAATGCCTTCGGGACATAGCCCGGTTATAGTAACTCGCACAAATGCCTTCGAGACTTAACCCGGATTTAGTAACTCGCACAAATGCCTTCGGGCTTAGCCCGGAATTAGTATCTCGCACAAATGCCTTCGGATCTTAGTCCGGATATGGTCACTTAGCACAAAGCCTTTGGGACTTAGCCCGGACATCATTCAAATAACCATGCACATTTAACAATAAATCATGGCACATTCGTATTTCATTTTTGTTAGCAAAACTCAAACACAAGACACTTATCATTCTTGTAATTTCGGCTCAATAGCCACACACAAAGAGCATGATTTTGATTTGCTTAAAACATGATCTAATCAAATCTTAATTTAAGCTCTCTTACTCAAGAACTTACCTCGGATGTTGTCGAACGATTCCGATGGCTATTCGACCACTTTTTCCTTCCCTTTATCGGATTTAGTTCCCCTTTGCTCTTGAGCTTAATTAAACAAATAAATTGATTTAATCATTTAAGCATCGAAAAGAGGAACGCAAGGCACTTAGCCCATATTTATACATTAGACATTAAAGTCACATATGTACGGAATCATGAATCAAACTCAACATTTTAGCTAATTTTCCCCCTTGCCCGAATTTTCTAAGCCAAGACAAAAGCATCAATATGCTTGCCTCCAACCGAATACATGCAACACCAAATCTTCTTCCTATGGCTGAATATGCATGTCTATGTTGGGGCCGATTATATGCTTAATACTTCCTACAAGTATGGTTACTTGTATTGATTATAAATATCATCTTGTTTCAAGTTCAAAACTTGGCTAATACACACATATATACACTAGTAAAGCATCCTCTCCCTTTCCATCAATTTAACACATGCATTGCTCATTAACATACAAAAGTTATATTCGGCCTTAGCACACAACTTGCTAGCCGATTCTTCCCCATCTAGCAACCAATGCACATATGTGCTCACTCAAAAATGCTAAAAAAGAGATTCAAGAATCATCAATCCACCATCACATGCATCATTAACAAGCTTCATATTTAGCATGCAATGGCATTAACACAAAATCCACCTAGGCCGAATATCATCCCCATGACATAGCAAGGATTTGAACCATGGGCTAATTAGAACTCAAGCTAGCAACTAAAAACATGCATGAATCTCATGGCACAACCTCAAACATACCTTAATCTAGATATAAGTATGGCCAAACCTCCTCCTAATCCTCTTCCAAATCAAACATGAAGCAAGAACTCCTTCCTCCTTCCTTAGAATTTTCGGCCAAATGAAGATGAAAAAGGATGAACAAAATTTTCTCCTTTCTTTTCTTTAACTCACGGCAATGGGGGGGGAAGACAACCACACACATTTTTTTTGTTTCCATCATATTCCCTTTCATTATTTTATGCCCATGCTCCTTATTTTATTTTTCCTAACATACCTCACTAACATAACATGTTTGTGACATGTTTCCACTCATGATGCACTAACACAACATGTCTATGACATGTCTTGCCCATCACACTTGGTCTACCATGCTTGTCATGGCCGGCCACTACTCATTAGGGGGGAATTTGACATGCAAGTCCCCCCTTTTTCCACATGCACTAATAGGTCCTTACACATTGACCTATCACATTTTAAAATTTTCTCACATAAGTCCTATTTGATGAAATTCACTTACAATTAACAAAATTCAAACACGAAATTTTCACACATGAACATGTACATATAATGAGCATCAATTATGACGGTTAATTATTTTTACGACTCGGTTTAGCGGTCCCGAAACCACTTCCCGACTAGGGTCAATTTTGGGCTGTCACATTTTTGAGGTTCACAAATTTATTGAAGAAACATTGGTTTAGCTTTTAATTCAGCTAAAATTGAGCCATCATCAAATAAGGTAAATTGAGTATTCATCGCTCTCAAAGCGAACAAAGATTTTCTACTCAAAGCATCTGCGGCTACATTTACTTTCCCCGGGTGATAGTCAATGACTAACTCGTAATCTTTTATCAATTCAAGCCATCGACGCTGCCGTAAATTCAGATTTTTCTGTGACATGAAATACTTTAAACACTTGTGATCGGTAAATATGTGGCATAAGCTATCATTTTACCTTTTGCATTAAAAACACATCCTAAACCGGTCAATGACGCATCACTAAAAATTACAAATTCTTTACCCGACTTAGGCTGAACCAGGACTATTGCTTCGGTTAACATTGCTTTCAACTGATCAAAACTCTGTTGGCATTTCTCAAACCATTAAAACTTTACATCTTTCTAAAATAACCGCGTCATTTGTGTAGCTATCATCGAGAACCCTTTTACAAATCTTCGGTAATAGCCAGCAAATCACAGAATACATTTGACTTCGGATATATTTCTTGGTAGTTTCTAGTCAATAATTTTTGAAATCTTACCCTGGATCAACTTGGATGCCTTCCGCTGAACAATGTGTCATAGAAATCCAACTTCTCAAAGCCAAAACTCGCATTTGCTAAATTTAGCAAACAGTTGCTTATCTCTCAATGTTTATAACACAATCCTCAAATGCTCAGCGTGTTTAGGCTCATTTCAGGAATAGATCACAATATCATCAATGAATACAACTAAATACGGCCTAAAAATTCTATTCATCAAGTCCATAAATACTGCTGGAGCGTTAGTTAACCCAAAGGGCAAAACAAGAAATTCATAGTGTCTGTACCTAGTTTTGAATGTAGTTTTTGCCACATCCGAATCTCTAACCCACAACTGATAATAACCAGATCGTAAATCAATCTTATAAAATACTGTTGCTCTTTTCAATTGATCAAACAAATTATCGATTCGTGGCAATGAATACTTGTTCTTGATCATAACTTTATTGAGCTATCGGTAGTCGATACACAATCTCATTGATCCATCTTTCTTCTTTACAAACAGAACTCGTGCACCTCAGGGTGAGAAACTCGGTTGTGCAAAACCTCTATCTGTTAACTCTCGCAACTGAGCTTTCAACTCTTTCAACGCTGTAGGAGCCATTTTGTACGGAGCTATAGATATCGGTAATGTTCCTAGGTAACTCTTCTGGAAACACATCTGGATATTCACAAACTATTGGCACTGATTCAATTTTTGATTCAGACACTTTAGTATCTAGAACATATGCAAGATAAGCATTACAACCCTTTCTTACATATTTTTTAGCTAGCATAGTGGATTCACAATAGGCAATCCACTCGAATCATCAAATTCAATACGAAAAATTTCACTATTTTGACATTTCAACTCAATAGTCTTTCATCTATAGTTTACAACAGCATCATGCAGAGTCAACCAATCTATACCGAAGACCACATCGAATTCACCAAACGGTAAAAGCATCAAATCGAATGAAAAATAGTAACCTCGAGTCACCAAAGGAAAATTCTTGCAAATTTTATCAACTAGGACATACTGACCTAAGGGGTTCGATACTTTAATCACGAATTCGGTGGACTTAACAGGTAAACTGATACGAGTCACAAAGGCCCAACCCAAGTTCAAGAACGTGATGGGCTCAAATTACCACAAGGCCCAATAACGAGATCAAAGGCCCGACAAATGCGTTCCAAACTAAATGGGACCATTCAGGAGTTCGTTAGCAAGGCCTTAGATGCGTACACAAAAGAACGAGAAAATCGAGATTCACTTTTTGTTTTCAAGAAAATCAGGAAACCGAATCTTGGCCCAATTTTGCTGTTTGGAGCGATTTCAAGAATCAAGAAAATCAAGATTTCAAGTCTTGGAAATCTTGGTCCAAGAAACCGAATCTTACAGACAAAGCGCATTGGATCTTCGTCACGAGCATCAACGACTCAATTTCGGGAAAAGATGGATCACAAGCCCAAGTTCTTGAAGGCAAGGCCCAATAAGAATATTCCAAGCCCAATCAAGAAATACACCCATATTTAGTTTAAAATCAGGCCAAATTGTCAAAGGGCCCAATCTGTAAAGTTTTAATTGTTAATTTAAATTTTAGGCTTTAGGAATGTTACATGGTAAAATTCGGCCCAAAACAGTCCATTTAAGTGTATGGCCGAATTTGCCTATTATTTTTATTAATTAGGTTTAATTTTTAAGTTTTCTAATAAGATTAGGATTAGTCTAAGGCCTATTTAAAGTCATGGCCGGCCACCCTTGTATTCACTACTTAGAATTTTATTGAAATTTCAGATTTGTTGAGTGCAAAATTTTCTTCGAGGTTTTCTCCAAGAATTCTCTCTTGAGTTTTCTTTAGAAGTTGTTTTAACAATCTTTTGATTGTGGGAGTCATCTTTAGCCTTCTTCTTGCCATTGATATTCTTTGGAGGGGAGATCAGAGCCGTTTGAAGGGAGTTGTGAAATCTTTCGGGATTTCAAGGCTTCTTAGGACCTATCTTTAAATTACTTGCTGTTCAATTTCTTTTCTTTATTTCTATTTGTGCTGAATCTTTATCTAATCTATTTGTTGTTTTTTTTTTGTGTTACCAGCCCACTTCCTTCTTAAAGAGTCGTCTAAAAATTCCCCAATTTCTAGGGTTATTGCCGAATTCATCCATATTCGTTTTGGGTGCAAGTTGATTACTGAACTTTGGGAAATCTTTCTTAGATATTCAATTGGGAAGATTCGCAATCTGTTTGGGTTTCAAGAATCGTCTTGTTCATCAATTTCCTCCTTTTTCTTCTTATCTCCCCAAACCCTAAACTTTATTCAAAATCTGATCGTTTTTTTTAATTTGTTTGCTGTTTTGGGATTTCTTGACAGGTTTGATTGGTTGGAGATCATTCTTGGGGATCGTCTTTGTGTTCTTGCATTTCGAAAACATCTATTCATAAGTTCTTTGGTTCTTGGCTGTTTCTAATTGATTTTGGGGATTTTAATTTCAGATCTGCTCGTCTAGAGCCTTGTAGGAGTTTTTCTCGTGACTTGGCAACTTAATCTTGGTCCGTATGCAACCCTCTATCTTTTGGTATCAGATTTGGGTGTTTTGGGTGTTCTTGGTTGTGTTCTAAACTGATCTCTATTTTTTAAACTACAAACAGCAGTTTTACCCAAAAATTTTTTTTGAAAACAATTCATTTGAGTGGGTAAACATTTTCTGATTGATCTGAAATCTTACGTACATATTTGTGGAACTGTTATTGAATATAAAAAAATATTTCCCGCAAAAATAGTCAGCCGAAAAAGTCAAAAAAATTAAAAAATATGAAATCCAATAAAAATTTTAAAAAAGATTCAGCGGGTTGAGTTTGGTGCCCAAAATTTCTAGATCAAAAATTAAATATTTAAGGACATTCCATATTTAATTTCGTGATTTTTGGAGACCAAGAACACCTTGAACGAAGTTGTCAAGTTACTCCGCAGTTTTTCGGGTTTTTCGATTTCAGCAATTTTTATTGATTCTTAGCTGTAGGTTTTCATTTGTTTTCTTTTTGTTCTCCCTTTATAATATCTAACACCTTCTTGTTTCTTGTGTTAGTAGGAGTTAAACGTGTGCACAATTCTTCATCGGTGCAACACGAATCAATTGGTGTCTCGTCAGTTTTTGGCATCCTAGTGCAAATTAGGATTCTTTGGTAATTCGGCTCATACACTCTCTAATTGGTTGATATAAACTCTACTAAAGAACTAACAAGACTGAATTCTACCTCATTGGCTCATACACTTTTATTTTTGAGTGATGAGTGTTTATTTTTTGCAGGTTTTTGGAAAATGTCTAAAGGTGATAATAATGATGAAACATTTAAAAAATTCCAACAACAGTTGGACGAACAGGCTGCTGCACTTCGAGCTTTGACTACTACCATCAATGAGGTGCGATTGAATCAAAAGTCTCAATATCGAGATCTAATTAAAGAAGATATGGATAACCAGCCTCCTGCTCATAGGCGCGGTCCTCGACGTGTCACTAGAACTGATTTTGATTTTCATGATCGTGGACAACCTTCTTTGGCAAAACCGAAGTTCACAATTCCCCAATTTCGTGGTAAGAATGATCCAGAAGCTTATTGTGAATAAAAATCTAAGATTGAACTTATGTTTCAGTACTATAAATGTTCGGATGATGAAAAGGTAGCATTAGCAACACTGGAATTTTCATATTATGCATTAAGTTGGTGGACTAAACTTGGGGTAAATCGTCATCAGAATTATGAAGATGAGATTTTGACATGGGATGAGTTGAAACAGATTATGCGTAAAAGTTTTATTCCACCTCACTACTAAAGAGAAATTAAAACAAAGCTGAGAAGACTTGTTCAAGGTAGTAGGACAGTGGATGAATATTTTAAGGAGATGGAGATGCTCGTTCAGAGAGCTATGTGGAGGAGGATGAGGAAACAACTATGGTTTGATTTATTGATGGTTTGAACAGGCCGATAGCTAATACATTGAGGCTCCAAACTTACATTTATTTGGAAGAAGCAGTTCATAAAGCCATTGAGATCGAGCAACAACTAAAGGAACAAAGGTTTGGTTCCTTCTCTACTTCACAATATTACCGAGTTAACAATTCCAATTCTGATTTTAAGAGTTCAAAATCACCTTTTGTTACTAATAAGTCTTCTTTGAGTAATGGAAGTAAGCAATCAGATTGGAAAAAATGGGCTCCTGTTAAAACGCAAACACCTTTTAAGCAGCCCAATTTCGGAGATTCGAGTGTGAAGAGGACTCGTGAGATTGAATGCTTTAAGTGCAAAGGGCATGGTCATTATAGTAGGGAATGCCCTAACACGAGATTACTTCTTCTGAAAGATAATGGTGAGTACATTTCTGACTCTGATAAAACAGATCCAGACATGCCAGAACTTGTGGATGACAGTGATAATGGTTAAGAGTTGGTCGAACCACCAAAAGAAGGGGACTTTGCTGATTTTCAATGCCTTGTAGTTCACCGAACCCTTAACATTAAGATGAAGGATGATGATAACCAAAGGACCAATATTTTTCATTCTCAGTGATTTATTAAAGGTAACTTATGTTCACTCATTATTGATAGTGGGAGTTGCTCGAATGTAGTGAGTAGCTATTTGGTGGATTCTTTAAAGTTGCCTTGTACCAAACACCCTAAGCCATATCACCTTCAGTGGCTTAATGAATGTTCCGAAGTTAAATTTATGAAACAGTCCTTGGTCACTTTTAAGCTCGGGAATTATGACGATGAAATATGGTGTGATGTAGTCCCAATGCATATGACACACTTGCTCCTTAGACGGCCTTGGCAATTTGATCGCAATGTTACAAACCAAGGTAAACTTAATCGATACTCCCTTGTGTTTAAAGGTAGAAAATTCACTTTTTCTCCTTTAAATCCTACTGATGTATATAAAGATCAATTGAAAATGATGAAATTTTGTGAGGGGGTAAGGGAGAAAGGGCAAGTACAAAAGAGGCTAATAGTGGAAAAAGTCAAATTTTAAAAAGCCCAAAGGTGAGTGAATCCACAAGTGGTAAAATGAGCGGGAAAAATTTTTTGGCAACAAAAAAAGATGTGAGGAGAGCCCTACTCAATAAACAGCCTTGTATCCTTGTGAGGTTTAGGCAAAATTATTTATCTTTATCTAACATTAACAAAAATTTGCCTAGTGTGTTTCAGTTTCTTTTGCAGGATTATGAGGATGTTTTTAGTGAGGCCCCTAAAGTTTTACCACCTTTACGAGGGATAGAACATCAAATTGACTTAGTACCGGGAGCTTCAATCCCAAATCGACCAGCCTATAGATGCAATCCCGAGGAGATAAAGGAATTGCAAAGGCAAGTTGAGGAGTTACTAGAAAAAGGGTACATTCGTGAGAGCCTAAGTCCTTGTGCCGTTCCTGTCTTATTGGTACCAAAGAAAAATGGTACGTATCGAATGTGTGTTGATTGCCGTCCAATCAACAAAATAATGATAAAGTATCGACACTCAATTCCTAGACTTGATGATATGCTTAATGAATTACATGGTTCAGTTATATTTACTAAAATTGATTTAAAAAGCGGTTATCATCAAATTCAAATGAGGGAAGGGGATGAATGAAAAACAGCCTTTAAAACAAAATTTGGATTGTATGAATGGTTAGTTATGCCTTTCGGCCTTACTAATGCACCTAGTACATTTATGAGATTAATGAATCATGTTTTAAGGCTTCACTTGGGTAAATTTGTAGTAGTTTACTTTGATGATATTTTAATTTACTCCAAGTCATTAGATGATCATGTTTTCCATGTTAGAACCGTTTTGGATATTCTGCGAGCTGAAAAATTATTTGCCAACCTTGATAAATGCACATTCTGTTGTGATAAACTAATATTCTTAGGTTTCATAGTTAGTGCTCAAGGTATTCATGTCGATGAGGACAAAGTTAAGGCAATCAAGGAGTGGCCGACTCCTAAATCGGTAACTGAGGTGAGATCTTTCCATGGTTTAGCTAGTTTTTATAGACGATTTGTGAAAGATTTCTCTACTATTACTGCCCCATTGACAGAGGTTATAAAGAAATCAGTGAGTTTCAAATGGGGTGAAACCCAAGAAAAAGCTTTTCAGACCCTAAAAGCTAAGTTATGTTCTGCTCCTCTTCTTAAATTACCTAATTTTTCTAAAACTTTTGAACTTGAGTGTGATGCTGCAGGAATTGGAATCAGCCCCGTTTTAATGCAAGATAAGCAACCTATTGCTTATTTTAGTGAGAAATTGAATGGTGAACAATTAAACTACTCGACTTATGACAAAGAACTATTGGCATTGGTTCGTGCACTTCAAGTATGGCAACATTATTTGCTGCCTAATGAGTTTGTCATACATACAAATCATGAATCCCTTAAATGGTTAAAGGGACAAAGTAAGTTGCGTAAACGGCATGCTCGACGGGTAGAATTCATTGAAACATTCCCTTATGTGATACAATATAAAACAGGTAAAGATAATGTAGCTGCAGATGCTTTGTCTAGACGATATGCTTTAATAACTACATTGAATGCTAAAAGTCTTAGGGTTTGAACATATTAAGGAGCTATATGATGATGATGCTGATTTCGGCCATATCTATAAGAATTATGGACATACTACTTTTGAAAAGTTTTATCTTGTAGATGGCTTTCTTTTTCGTATAAACAGGTTATGCATACCAAAGTGTTGCATGAGAGACTTATTGATTCATGAGGCCTATGGTGGGGGTTTAATGGGACATTTTGGAGTGGCCAAAACACTAGGCATACTGCAAGAACACTTCCATTGGCCACATATGAAGAAGGATGTTGAAAAGGTATGTTCCAAGTGCATTACATGCAAACAAGGAAAATCTAAGGTAATGCCGCATGGCCTTTACACTCCTTTACCGATTCCTACTTCACCTTGGGTAGATTTATCCATGGATTTTATTTTAGGTTTGCCTCGAACTAAGAAAGGAAGAGATAGTATATTTGTTGTTGTTGACAGGTTTTCAAAGATGGCACATTTTATTCCTTGTCACAAAACAGATGATGCTACACATGTGGCAGACTTATTCTTTAAAGAGGTGGTAAGACTTCATGGCATCCCTAAAACAATTGTTTCTGATAGAGATGTCAAATTCCTTAGCCAATTTTGGAAGGTATTATGGGGTAAGCTTGGTACTAAATTACTTTATTCTACTACATGTCACCCCCAAACTGATGGCCAAATTGAAGTGGTTAATCAGATCTTAGGGACTTTATTACGAGCTATTGTGGGAAAGAACATTAGAAATTGGGAAGAATGCCTACCGTTTGTTGAATTTGCATATAATAGATCTATTCATTCTACAACTGGTTATTCTCCATTTGAACTTGTTTATGGTTTTAACCCACTAACAGCACGTGATTTTGCGCCATTACCACTTGAACACATTTTTAATTTAGATGGCGAACAGAAAGCTGAGTTGGTGAAATCCTTACATGAGAAGGCTAGGCAACGAATAGCCAAAACAAATGATTCCAACACCAACAAAGCAAACAAGGGGCATAAACGGGTTGTCCTAGAACCCGGAGATTGGGTTTGGGTCCATATGAGGAAAGAACGATTTCCTACAAAACGAAAGACCAAGTTGGACCCAAGGGGCGATGGGCCTTTCCAAGTACTCAAGCGGATCAACGATAATGCCTATAAAATTGATCTACCTGGTGAGTACAATGTAAGTTCTACTTTTAATGTGGCTGACTTGTCCCCATTTGATTTTTCAGATTCGAGGACGAATCTTTTTGAGGAAGAGGGAATGATACGAGTCACAAAGGCCCAACCCAAGTTCAAGAACGTGATGGGCTCAAATTACCACAAGGCCCAATAACGAGATCAAAGGCCCGAAAAATGCATTCCAAAATAAATGGGACCATTCAGGAGTTCGTTAGCAAGGCCTTAGATGCGTACACAAAAGAACGAGAAAATCAAGATTCACTTTCTTGTTTTCAAGAAAATAAAAAAACTGAATCTTGGCCCAATTTTGTTGTTTGGAGCGATTTCAAGAATCAAGAAAATCAAGATTTCAAATCTTGGAAATCTTGGTCCAAGAAACCGAATCTTGTAGCCAAAGCGTATAAGATCTCCATCACGAGCATCAACGACTCAATTTCGGTAAAAGATGGATCACAAGCCCAAGTTCTTGAAGGCAAGGCCCAATAAGAATATTCCAAGCCCAATCAAGAAATACACCCATATTTAGTTTAAAATCAGGCCAAATTGTCAAAGGGCCCAATTTGTAAACATTTTAATTGTTAATTTAAATTTTAGGCTTTAGGAATGTTACATGTTAAAATTCGGCCTAAAACAGTCCATTTAAGTGCATGGCCGAATTTGCCTATTATTTTTATTAATTAGGTTTAATTTTTAAGTTTTCTAATAAGATTAGGATTAGTCTAAGGCCTATTTAAAGGCATGGCCGGCCACCCTTGTATTCACTACTTAGAATTTTATTGAAATTTTAGATTTGTTGAGTGCAGAATTTTCTTTGAGGTTTTCTCCAAGAATTCTCTCTTGAGTTTTATTTAGAAGTTGTTTTAACAATCTTTTGATTGTGGGAGCCATCTTCAGCCTTCTTCTTGCCATTGATATTCTTTGGAGGGGAGATTAGAGCCGTTTGAAGGGAGTTGTGAAATCTTTCGGGATTTCAAGGCTTCTTAGGACCTATCTTTAAATTACTTGTTGTTCAATTTCTTTTCTTTATTCTTGTTTGTGCCGAATCTTTATCTAATCTATTTGTTGTTTTTTTTTTTGTGTTTCCAGCCCACTTCCTTCTTAAAGAATCGTCTAAAAATTCCCCAATTTCTAGGGTTATTACCGAATTATCCATATTCATTTTGGGTGCAAGTTGATTGCTGAACTTTGGGAAATCTTGCTTAGATATTCAATTGGGCAGATTCGCAATCTGTTTGGGTTTCAAGAATCGTCTTGTTCATCAATTTTCTCCTTTTTCTTCTTATCTCCCCAAACCCTAAACTCTATTCAAAATCTTATCATTTTTTCTTAATTTTTTGCTGTTTTTGGATTTCTTGACAGGTTCGATTGGTTGGGGATCATTCTTGAGGATCATGTTTGTGTTCTTGCATTCTGAAAACATCTATTCATAAGTTCTTTGGTTCTTGGCTGTTTCTAATTGATTTTGGGGATTTTAATCTCAGATCTGATTCGTTTTAATCTTATTCTTTGTTTTTAATTTCAGATCTGCTTGTCTAGAGCCTTGTAAGAGTTTTTCTCGTGACTTGGCAACTCGATCTTGGTCCGCGCGTAACCTCTATCATAAAGTCTTACTGGACACTAAATTTGTAAATACATATGAACGGGTCGATCTAGGATCAATTAAAGCAATTACATTAGTGTCATAAAGCGAAAAAGTACCGGTGATAACATTTGGTGTCGATGCATCCTCGCGAGCTCGAATAGCATAAGTTGGAGCTGGCGCTCGTGCCTCGGATCTCAAAGTAGAATCTTTTGTTGCACCTTTACTACTATATTTACATTTCCAGTATTTCGAGGTGGTCTCCCTCTAGCAGCTGTATTTCTTGGCCTTGTAGTCAGAAGTTTGTCTTTTGTGGATAACTCAAGACAATCACGAATAAAATGCTCTTACGAGCTACATATGAAACATGCTCTATTATTCATCCAACAATCTCCAAAATGTCGTCTTCCACATTGTTGAAACTCCTATTTGTTTGCCCTGACACTACCTACACTCGCTACTGAAGTGGCTTGAGTTTTAGTACTTGCATATTGCTTTCCACGATCTTTGTTGGAATACCCCACTGAAGTAGTTGAGCGGTTATGAAAATCTTATAATTTCTTTGACGAGGAATGATATGATTTACCCATTAACCTCTTTCTTGAATCTCTAGCCTCAAAATCAACTTTTCTCTTTTCTTTACTAAACTCCTCGGCATTGTGTGCTCTATCGACCAAAACAACAAATTCTTTTATTTCTAGAATTCTGACTAAAAGTTTGATGTCTTCATTCAACCCATCTTCAAACCGTTTACACTCACGAGCATACTTACTCAGTCTCACGAATTTTCTTTCGTATTCAGATATGGTCATACGACCCTATTTCAGCTCTAAAAATTCTTTGAGTTTTTATCAAGAACTGCTGACTTATGTATTTCTTCCTGAATTCTGTCTAAAAAAATTCTCATGTAACACATTCCCTCGGTACCACAAAAATTAAGGTGCTTCACCACTGGTATGCAGCATCCTTCAGAAGAGACACGGTGCATTTAACACATTCCACTGGCGTACAAGACAATTCATCAATGACCCAAATCGTATTCTCAAGCCAAAACTCGGCTATCTCAGGGTCATCATCAACTGTAGCTCTAAACTCTTCAGCCCCATACTTCTGAAATTTATCCATAGGCAGTTTGCTTAAACAAACGGGTCCCAAAACTTGAGGTGCTACGAGAACTGATTGGGGAAAAGTTAGGGGTGGAGGTTGCTGAGCAGCCGGATTAGTTCGGACAAACTCAGTGAACCACTCTTTCATTATCTGGAAAAAAGCTTCTTTGGCCTCTCCTCTACGGCCTTTAGATATGGGTCTCGGACCAGACGATGCTGCTCCGTGAATGGAGGCTGGCGCATTACTTTCTACATCATCAGAGTCAGCTCGGTTGGAATCCATTATTATATGAAAACATGATTTAAAATCTGTCAGGAGATATCACACTATCATAGGTTAAATATGGCATGTATAGCTAGACTCACATATGCTACGTTAGTCCTAGAATCGAGTAAATCGTAGCTTTAGTACCAATAAAATGTGACACCCCTAACCCGTATCCGATGTTGGAATAGGGTTATGAATCATTACAAGACTTACAGATCAAACAATCATACAATTCATGTTCATTTCTCATTCCAAACAAAAATCATTCAATTTCAATCATATAGTCCCTAATACGAGCCCTCGAGGCCCAAAATGAACACTAAAAACAATTCGAGATTCAAATATGAACTCAAGAAACTTTTGGGAAAACATTGAAAATTTTCAATGTACAGGGGACACGTGCCTGTGTGGCCAGGCCATGTGTCTCACACGGTCAAGAGACACGACCTTGTCTCAGGCCGTGTGGGCATTCGAAATGGGATCACATGACTGTGTCCCTGCCCGTGTCCAACCCTGTGTAACTCACTGACTTAGGTCACATGACCAACCACATGCCCATGTGACTAGCTTGTGAAACTCATTAACTTGCTTTCATTAGCAATTTCAGGGGACACACGACCCTGTCTCATAACCGTGTGTCACACATGGTTGAGACGCAGGCTCGTGTTTCTGCCCGTGTGGATGAAAATAGGCTATTTTTTAAGCCACATTTCTCACCCAAATAGGAACCAACCTAAGCTCAATAATGTACATACAACGTCATAAATAAACATTCAAAACCAAGAAACACTAAGTCTATAACATGCAATATCCACACATACAACATGATATCCATAAGCACATTCATTTGACCACTTTAAAGCTACCAAATATACTTACAAAGTCTACCTAAATGGTCAATTACATATATGAGACATTGTACCAAAAACTTAGCATGCAAACTCATCTCAATTCCAACCATTTGGTGCAAAAACACAATTTCACAAGCAAGGCATTCATATAGCAACTATACACCACATATCACAAGGCCATTTATACATATATACATATTGAAATATATGACCACTTTACAAGCAAATTCAAATGGCCAAAACTCATCAAGACATATAGGCTACATCAGCCAAAATACCTATACATGCCATTTAACCAAAATATAAAAAGTCCAAAGTACCAAAATGAGAGTTTGACAGTGCAACACGATCTTCGACAACTTCCAATTCGAACGAGCTTCTGATTAACTATAAAACACGAAAAATTAAATAGAGTAAGCAATTAAGCTTAGTAAATTCATATACCATAAAACTCAACTTACCATTTAATCACAATTTAAGTAATTAAACATAGCATAGTACAACTCAATTTGATCCACAAGCCTAACACATGTTCATCCACAAGGTTACACATGAAATTACAAACCTCATAGATTCAATTCTCACATGATTCACATACATACCTGTACTAGTTCATATCAAACTCAAACACTCTCGTAATAAAACTGTGCCCTTGAACCATTTGGAATAATATCGGATACTCAGGTATCTTGCACACTAAGTGCCAATACAAGGTCGAAAGCATTCCTATCTCTTATCTCATATAGATGCTCCCTCTCGAGCCATCACTTGGTTTGCTCACACAAGCTGACGGTCAAGATGTAGCTACACAGTGCTGCTCACAAAAGCTGTCGAGTAATCGCAACACATGTTGAAAAACTCAGCCACCGGTAGAACGAATGGGACCAGCACCGAAAACACGGTAACCCCTAATGACATGTCATTTGTATTTTATCTATTCCTAATGTTCAACCGGAATCCATACACTTGTTAATATCTTGTCAAGAATTTTCATAGTATCGAATCAACCAATATTTCAATTAAACATGTAAACATATATATATAATTTAAATCTTATTAATATACGAACTTACCTTGAACTCGTACGACGAAAATTTATCGTTTAATCGATTACTTTGTCTTTCCCTCGATCTAATTCTGTACTTCACTTTTCTTGATCTATATAATCAAATTTAACTCATTTAATCATTAATCTATTTAATTCAATCCAAAAATCATGTTATGGAGAAATTACTATTTTCCCCTAAACTTTTGACTTCTTTACAATTTAGTCCTAAACTCATAAAAATGCAAATTCTTGCAATTTAGTCCACACCCATGCTAGTCGAATATCATCTAAGCTTAAAGTAGCCCATACATTTAATTAATTCATACATTTCACCATGAAAATATCACATTTTTCAATTTAATCCCTATTTGAAAATTTTGAGTAAAAATCACTTAACAAAACTTGTTCAACTATCACTAAACTTTCATTTTCATCCATCAAGCATCAATAAAAACTAACACGCATTCATGGTAAAACTCTAGACTTTTAACAGTATTGCAAATTAGTCCCTGGGCTAGCTAGATTAAGCTACAACGACTTTAAAAATATAGAAATCATTAAAAACTGAGCAAGAATACACTTACATGCACTAGAAATGTTGGCCGAATTCTTGAAGCCCTAAATATGGCTTCCTAACCTTCAAATTTCGGTAGCGTTTAGCTTTTGGGAAGATGATACTTTAATTTTACTTATTTTAATTTTAAGTTATTTGGTTATTTACTAATTTAACCTTAACATAAAACCTTTATAATTTGATTTTAATGGCCATAAAAGTTCACTAGCAATTTATATGGTCTAATTGCAACATAAAACCCTCAGCCATTTAATCACGTTGTCATTTGATACCTTTAACTAATAGAACTCAAGTTTTGCACTCTATGCAATTTAATCTTTTTTTTATCGAATTAAGCATGCAAACGATAAAATTTCTTAACGAAATTTTCATATGACTCTACTAACATGCTGTAAACATTATAATAAAAAATATATATCTTGAATTTGGATTTGTGTTCTCGAAACCACTGTTTTGATTTCACTAAAAACGGGCTGCTACATGATGTGATTCTAGTTATGGACTGGTTAACTCTGCATGATGCTATTGTGAATTGTAGATTAAAACATATTGTGTTAAAGTGTCAGAATGGTAAAAAGCTTTGAATTGAATCAGACAGGCTAGATAATGCATCTAATGTTATTTCAGCTATGTGAACACTTAAATATGTTAGAAAAGGCTGTGAAGCATACCTCACTTATATATTTGATTTCAGGGTTTCAAATTTGAAGTTAGATCAATTTCGATTATGTGTGAGTTTACAGATGTGTTTCTAGAGGAATTACCAAGGTTATCGCTGATTAGAGAGGTTGAGTTTGCTATTGAGTTAATACAGAGAACATCTCTGATATCGATAGCTCCGTATTGAATGACACCTACAGAATTGAAAGAGTTGAAAGAACAGTTGCAAAAGTTGACAAATAGGGGCTTTGCCTAGTCTAATTTTTCTCCTTGGGGTGCTCCTGTGTTATTTGTGAAGAAAAAAGTCGGGTCAATGCAACTATGTATTGACTACTGACAACTCAACAAAGTCACGATCAAGAATAAGTATCCATTGCCACGTATTAATGATTTGTTTGATCAGTTGAAAGGTGCGACGAAATTCTCAAAGATCTATCTTTGTTCTAGTTATTATCAGTTACGAGTTAAAGACTTTGATGTGCTAAAAACTACGTTCAGAACCAAGTACGGAGATTATGAGTTTCTTGTGATGTCAGTTGGTTTGACTAAAGCACCTGCAGTGTTTATGGACCTGATGAACAGAATATTCAGATCGTATTTAGAGAGAATTTTTTTTCCAACTTTACGTGAAAAACAACCGTTCACTAAGTTTAGCAAATGTGAGTTCTAACTCCAAGAAGTCAAATCTTTGGGACATGTAGTATCGGTAGACAATATTAGACTTTATCCGAGTAAAATCTTAGCTATGCTAGACTGGAAACCTCTGAGAAATGTATCTGAAGTTAGAAGATTTCTAGGTTTAGCCCGATATTATCGAAGATTTGTCAAGGGATTTTCGATGATTACAACGCCATTGACAAAATTGTTGCAAAAAGATGTTAAGTTCGAGTGGTCAAAGAAATGTCAGCAAAGTTTTAATCAATTGAAAGCTTTGTTAATTGAGGCACTTGTGTTAGTTCAGCTAGAGTCCTATAAAGAATTTATGATTTATAGTGACGCTTCATTGAATGGTTTGGGCTATGTTTTAATACAAGAGGGAAAAGTAATAGCGTATGCTTCTCGATAGTTGAAACCACACGAAAAAAGTTATTTGACTCATGATTTAGAGCTTGCAGCTATCGTATTTTGTTTGAAGATTTGACGACACCATTTGTACGAAGAAAAATGTCACATCTTCACAGATCACACAAAAGTTTGAAATATTTGATGTCACAGAAAGATTTGAATTTGAGACAACGTAGATGGCTTGAGTTATTGAAAGATTATGACTTGATCAATGATTATCATTCGGGAAAGACTAATGTTGTTGTCGATGCTTTAAGAAGAAAATCTCTTTTTTCCTTACGAGCATTGAACACACAATTGAAGTTGATTAATGAGGGTTCAATTTTAGCTAAATTAAAAAGCTAGACCGATATTTTTACAACAGATTTGTGAATCTAAAAAATGTGATGAAAATTTGATCCCTTAATGGAAACAGATTGAGTCAACACCTGATTCAGATTTTCATGTTGGTTTCAATAACAGTTTGTATTTTAAAGACAGAATTTGTGTTCTGAGAAATTCTAATCTCATTCAGAAGATTTTACAGGAAGCTCACAGTAGTAGCTCATCGATTCATCCTAGCTTAGACCATGTGAGCATTTGAAGTATGGACACATGTGTAACATCCCAAGTTTTGGCCCTAGAAGAAATAGGTTTTGAACAAGGGAACAGTTAGGAGATTGCACATAAATATTTAGTTGTGCTAGGAAGTGACATAAATAAATGTCTGCTTCAATGGTTAAGTGATTTAGGAGTGTTTGGAAGTGTCTGAGAAGACAGGGGTTCAAGTCTTAGCTTTTGCAAAATTTTTAGTTTTGCTCTTAAATGAATCTGGACATTGGCATATAGGCCTTATAAATAATAGTGTTTGTTTTATGACACAAAAAGAGCTTCTGGTTTAGTGGCAAGGTGGCGTGTTGTGTAACTGTGAGGTCTGAGGTTCAACCCCTGGGTTGCACATGGGAGTATTTATTTTACTGCTTGAGCTGGATAGGTGGTGGAGTTGGAATAGAACACTGTTAAATGGAGTTTGAACTGGTCATAGAGGGAGTTGAGGAGAAATAGGTGGAGTGACTCAAGGAGGGATAATGGGAGAGATTTGGGGAGGAAATCAAGGAATTTGATTTGGGAGGGTGGTTGTGCCGAATTTGGTCATTTATCACTTAAGGTATTCGGTTTTGGTTTTTTTGGAGTTTCTCTCTCAGTTTGTTTCGATTTCTGTGAATTTTGGGTTTCACGTTTTAGTTTTGGTGCCGAATTTTGCCAAATACTGGAAGTTATTCTGGGGTTTGCTCATTTATTTCATTTTCTTCTCTTTACTTTTCTTTTTTCCCTTTTGTTTGTTGTGGCTAAATCCCCTCCTTGCCGAATCCCTTTTCTCTTCTCTTCTCCGCGAAGCCAAATCACTTTTCTCTCCTCTTCTTTTTCTTTGGCTGAATGTCCTTCTCACTCTGTCTTTGATTTCCATCTCTTATTATTTTCTTTGTGATTGAGAGCTATTTCTTTTCCCTTATTGATTATGGTTCAGCCGATTGTCGCCATTCCATTCTCTGACAATTCGAATTCCTTTAGGAGGGAAGGAATATTCAAGTGTTTCCAGGTCATCGAAATCTTCCTCTCCTCTCTCGATCTAAGGTAGGTATGTGGGCTAGCATTCTTGGTGTAGGCCAAATGCTCACTGTATTTCTGTAAGTTATCATGATTAAACAAGTTTGTTTAATAAATCCGTTTCCAATGTAGATATCCGTCAAGAAGATTTTTGTCAACCTTCGTCAGTGGTATAAATGGGCTAAGCCATTGTTGCTAGTCGAAATTTTGGGTGTTCGTGGATCGAGGTGCGTCTTCATAATTAGGTGTATAATCACCCACTACAATCGTAGATTGGTGAAAAGCCGAAAAGCCATTAACCCGACGTTTGAGTCCACACGGTCGTGCAATCGTTTGAGCGGTAAGCCTAACATGTGATTTGTGGGCAAATGACTGAAATACCCCTGATAGGTGAAATGACCAAAATACCCCTACAGGGTAAAATACCAAAATACCCTCGAAGGGTAAAATGATCGAAATGCCCTCGAAAGGTAAAATGACCAAAATATCCTCAATTGGTAAAATGACTGAAATACCTTTAAAGGGTAAAATGATCGAAATACCCTCAAAGGGTAAAATGATCAAAATACCCTCGAAGGGTAAAATAATTGAGATGCCCTCGAAGGGTAAAATGACTAAAATATCCTTGATGGGTAAAATGACCGAAATACCCTCAAAATGTAAAATGACCGAAATACCCCTGAAGGGTAAAATGATTGAAATACCCTCGAAGAGTAAAATGATCGAAATACCCCTACAGGGTAAAATGACTGAAATACCTCTACAGAGTAAAATGATCGAAATGCCCTCAAAGGGTAAAATGACCAAAATACCATCGATGAGTAAAATGGCCGAAATACCCCCAAAGGGTGAAATAACTGAAATACTCCTGAAAGGAGAAATAACCGAAATATCCCCATAGGGTAAGATGACTGAATTACCCTCATAGGGTAAAATGACCAAAATACCCCGAAAGGTGAAATGATCGAAATACCCCCGAAGGGTGAAATGATCGAAATACCCCCATAGGGTAAAATGACTGAATTACCACGATAGGGTAAAATAACCAAAATACCCCCATATGGTAAAATGACTATTATACCCCTAGGAGAAGAAATGACTATATAGCCTTATGTTATGTATGACTGTTTTGTTCTATGATATGTATGACATTCTTCATACACGTATGATTTATGACATGACATACTGCATGGGGCTGGGATACTGTTATGGAGGAAGTATACTGTTACTGGCAGCTTTGCTGCAATACTGTTACTGGCAGCTTTACTGTGATACTATTACTGGCAGCTTTGCTGCGATTCTATTACTGGTAGCTTTGCTGCGATATTGGTGTGTTGGCTGGGTGGGTCAATTTTATCCCTACATGGTGTGTCGGTGGTACGGAGTGGTGTGTTGGCTGGATTGGGATGGGTTGCATCATTGCACGGTACTGATACTGTTTAGGGCTAAGGCCCACATTGTTGCTGTATTGGGCTAAGGCCCACATTGTTACTATTTTGGGCTAAGGCCCATATTGTTATTGTATTGGGCTAAGGCCCACATTGTTGCTGTATTGGGCTAAGGCCCATACTGTTGCTGTATTGGGCTAAGGCTCACACTGTACTGTTACTGAATAGCGCTCAGGCCCAGACTGTCACTGCTTGTTGTATACTGATTGACTGATAAGGAATTACACACTGAGTTTCGTAAACTCACTCTTTATTTTCAACCATGTAGGTAATCCTCAGTCTTTGGTGATTTGGTGCTGCGAGGGACTAGGAGGTGGCCACACAACTGCAGCTGATCTGCACTTGTTTTTTAAATTTAAATTAAATGTTGGGTTTGTTTTTGTAATAAGGCCTTTAAGTTTGTTTAAATTTTTAATTGGGCTTTCGCTTACTTATTTTAAACTGCTAGTTTAGGAGAAAATGAATTTTTAAAATAATTACTGTTTTCAAAGACACGAGTTTTTAACAATAGAGTTTAAAAAGCTTCTGCAATTTTAGACCAACTTATTAAATCAATATCAGACAACAAGATAAACGTTTTGACTAGTTAATTGGTTAATTGATAAAAAAAGGGTTTTTTATATACTTAGAAATAATTTTTTACCAACGAGTTCAATTTTCGAAAGATACTTCAATGTGGCATGCCAAATTCGACCATAACATCTAAGCCGGGTTTGGGGTGTTACAACATGACCGTGTGACATAGCCCAGGCCGTATGAGCAATCGAAGTATGGACACATGGCCGTGTTCCATCCCATGTGCCCGTTTTTGTGGGTATTCAAAACAAGGCCACATAGCCGTGTCGCAGGCCGTGTACCAAACAGTGTATATATTTGAAATATGGATACATGGCTGTGTCTCAGATAATGTAAAACCTGCACCTAAAATCAAACTAGCACACGGTCGTGTGGTGTGGCCATGTGTGGCACATGGCCGTGTGACAACCCATGTCCTAGGCCGTGTGTTCTATTTTTAACCCCTAATGCTAGCTAAAACAACAACAATTTTTTCACACCAAGACACAACATGGCTAGCATGTTTCACTCGGTTAAAAACACATTCAAACATATACCAAATGTACCAAATCTCACATTTTATGTGCCTAACCAATGTGTCATTGACACCACAAATGTTACACAAATACAATAAGCACATCACATAAAAGATTACCATTACCTAATACCAAACACATACCATAAACAAATCCAACATGACCAACCTCATAAACTTCCTATAAAAATAACCATATTTCATTTCAACATGATTAAAGGTATTAAATCAAAACAATGCTTAACCAAAAGCACAAACATTTCCATACCAAAATATTATCAACTTGAGACTTAGCTTACCAAATCACAACCATAAGAGCTTAGTTACAATTAAACTAATAAATTAACCATAACCACATCAAGTCCTCTATAATGCCACAACCAAAATAACTTAAAGACAAAACCTACTGAAGAGAGTCTGGATAGTGTGAGCATTGAAGCTGATTTGTCTGAACCGTTCCGCAAAACATTAACTATAGAAACAAAAACAAAAATAGGTAAGCTTAAGAAGCATTATAAATCCATAGCTAAAGATTCAAATCAACTTACTGCATTCCATAAATGAATACTAAAAGAGCATTAAATTTCTAAACCTGACAACCATTTCCAAAATCACATAATGTCAGTACAAAAACTTTAAATTAAGCGATTCATAATCCATGGTAGTTCAAATAAAAACAAATCATTCTTTGATATTTAAATTCATAACTTTGTCACCAATAACACATTTAGAAAGCGTGTGTTTCATACATATAACTATAAAGTTTTCGCTTGTTTCAATATTGTTACAAAGAACTTTTAAATAGATAATCGTTAATTATTCAATTTCATTACCTAACATCTCCATATTCATCTAAACATATCATATCCAAATCATTTATGAATTCAATATCAACTTATATTAAACAAAATAGATAATAAGAGGATGAATTTCTAATTCCTGATAACCGAATGCAAGATCACACTGCATTAGTATATAATCGTATATAACATAAATGGTTCTTTTCAAAAGAACTAACCAAATTTTATGAATAACCATATCTCAATGTACTTATCAACATTTACACATAAGCATTTCATACTGCTATTTATCACATAGTAACAATTTAAATGTTCCATAGAATTGAGCAAGTAAATAAGTTTTAAGTTAATTAATACATAGCCCGATGAACTATAGTAACTTGAGTCGGATACACAGGTAACTACACCACACCAGAGGCATAAAAAATGCATAATAGAGGCACTAAAGTGCAATCCCTACAAGCACGCGTTCTAACCCTATTAGCATGTTAATCGTATCCTAATCGTTTACTACGTTCAAATGGACATTTAAACTGAGTTCGTCACATTAACAAAATCAGAGGCACTTCCACAATATATGTACTCATACCGTATATTTATTTCATCCATTCTGAGATAATATCATTCATATTTGACAACCATTTCTCAATTTTCGAATATTATACTTTTACTTTATCCATAATTATATACAATTCATAATTAAATTTCATTACTAAATATTCAATCACAACTCAATTTAAACAAATAAAAAACAACATAATTTATAAACGTATAAATTTATTCAACAATTCTATGAACTTACCTAGAATATGCTAACGGTTGACTCGTAGGGACTAATTCGACATTTTCCCTTTTTCATCGGTTATCATCCATACGAATCAAATCTTAATCTACAATGATTAAATTCAATCTCATCAAATTCAAATACACATCCCAACTCAATTTTATGCATATGACCCTTAATTTTTCATTATTTACATATTTTCCCTAAACTTTTACATTTGTCACAATTTAATCCCTAATCCCAAAATTTCAAATTTAACAAAATTTCTCTAATATCAAGCTAGCTGAATTTATTGCCATACTAGAACAATCCATGTTTATTAAAAATTTACAAAAATTCCATGTTAATTTTAACATTTCATCAAATTAGTCCTTTAATTAAAACTATCAAAAATTACTTTACAAACTAATCCTAACTAACAACCAATACTTCAAATCCATCATTTAACATAAAAATAACAAAGATTGATCAATGGAAAAAATCCAAAATCCTTAATAGTTTAAAAAACAAAGGTACGAGTTAGCTGGACCTAGTTGCAATGATCTCAAAAACATAAAAATTACTAAAAATGGGTAAAAAATTCTTACCATGCAAGAGTGCTAAACCTTTGCTGAAACTTAAGCTCTTTCAATAGAGGAAAATGTTTTTGTTTTTTGGTGAAACAAAAATTAAGAATATGATTTTATTTTATTTTTTGTTTTATGCTTTTTTTATATTTTAATTAATTTAACATTAAAATTGATGTATAAAATGTATAAATACACCCAGTAACCATCCCACTAAATAAAAATGGCATATTTACCATATAAAACCTTCCACTTAACTTAATTAAGCCATTTAATCATTATAATTTATTAGTGGTTAAGTTTTATGACTTTAACGATTTAGTCCTTTTTAATTAATCAACTGTCTAAACATTAAATTTCTAAACCGAACTTTAACATAATAAAATAATATCTTCGTAAATATTTAATGAAAATATTTACGGGCTTGATTTTCAGAAATGAGGTCTCAACATCTCATTTTTCGAAGCCACTTAACTTTTGGGACAACCACTTATACCTAACTAATTATTCAATTAACTAAAATTTGCCAAGTCAAAACTCAATATCAAGTTATAATTGACTCATACAAATTAAATGATAATTAATACAGAGTTAGTCATCGAATTTATGGTCCCAAAACCACTATTTTTGACACCATTGAAAATGGGTTGTTACAAACTTACCTGGAGGAATGATAACTCTCCATAATAAAGTCTACTCAACAACTTTGCCCTTCCCAAGATCTTCTCTTGGTGGATTAAAATCTTGATCTATAACATCTTTTTAATTCAATTTTTATGAATCAACGTCATTCATCAGCTAATGAAATGTATAAGCCAGTTTGTTTCCATCATTCTAGGTTCCCTTAAACCTAACACTTAAATAGTCAAGCCCTTTATAGCAGTGTTTATAGAAATTTTAAGCTGGTTTCTAAGTGTCTACACTTTAGTCTTACTATTCGAAACTAACAAATTCTCATTTTACCAAGTGATCTTGTTTTCCTAACTTTTCATATAATCTATACATTTCACACCACAATTTCTAGCATTCAACAATGGTAATTTCATGAATTCTTCAATAATTTTGTAATTGAATACTATTGTTAACTAGATTGAAGCACAACAATCACAAAAACATCAAATTCAAGAAAAACAGGCTTGAATTATCTTACCATGCAAGAGTACAAAGCTTGGCCAAGTTTCCCTAGCTTAACAAAGAAGAAAAATGATGATGAAAAAGATGGAAGAAATAAATTGAATTTTAAATTTCGTCAATCCACCGTTGTAACACCTAAAAATAGGGCCTAAGAGTTTTAAGTGTATTTTAGGATTTTTAAAGTGTTCAAAAATTTTGCGACATGGTGTATTAGTGATGCTTTCGACTATGGTATTTAGAAAGTCAAATCAAATTTGGATAAAGTGTTTTAAAAACATTTAATTTTAGAAAGAGGTTTGATTTACAACAGAGACAAAATTGTGAGCACTTATGTTGAAATTTTACCAAAATTTAAAATTGAACCTAATATCACCCCCACTTACAGATTTCACGAAAGCTTTTCCCTATAACATTGTTTTGCCGTCACTTACTCTCCCAAAGTCCTAACTCTTCAATTTTGACTCCATGACCATATTCTTTTGATTTCTATCACCACCTAAGTTTTAAATCTCCATAGAATTCCATTAAAACACCAAAAAATCTCATTTATTTTATCATCTTCTTTAAGTGTGAGCTTTCTGGGTTTCCAAAAAATGTTTGTTTTCCTTCCATCGAAGGTAACCATTCATTTCCATATTTGTTTTTAATATTAACTAGTCTTTAAAAGTGAATTACTAACCATTAAATCATGAATTTTGAATAAAAGCCAAAATTTGGATCGTTAATGGCGAATTTTGGCTTTTTGAGTAAAAATGTAATTTTAAAGTGCTTTTTGATTAGTTTTCATTTAGTTAGAAGGTTTCTACACTTGTTTTGAAGTTTTGATAATGATTTCTTAAGTTTTAATGAGTTTTTGAAAAATAGCCATAAAATATGTCGAAAAAGTTAATATCACGAATTGAGTAGTTTTGTGTAGTTTAAAGGTTGGGAAATTAGTCATAGGTGAATTATAAGATGAATGAAATTAGTTTTAGGTGAAAAGACGGAGCATAGAGCGAGATATTTGAATTTAAAGTTTTGTATGTTAAAGGTTTCAGTTACATGAGAACTTAGTTTAGGCTTATGTTTTTGATGGCTTGTGGTGAGTCATTGACTGATTTTTGAATGTATTATTGTGTGAATTTATTGTGTGAGGTTTCGCATTCGCTAGGACCATCTACGAGCTAGCAAAGTACAGATTGAGCTTTCAACTTCTCGACGAAAGCATATTGGTGAGTGTTTGGAAACATTGCTTGTAGACACAAGTCATGTGTAATTTGGGAATTTAGTATTAGCCTAAACTCCTACTCTAAATTCTGAGTGTAAGCTTTCTCATACCTATGTTTATGTTATGAATTATATGCTTATGTGAATTGGGACGAGATGCTATAACATGTGATATGTCCAGCAATGTGAATGGAATAAGTTCAGCCGAATGGATAGCTTGGGAGTAGGAAACAACAGCTCTTTTTGGCCGAATAGTCACTTAGAATAATCAACCACCAATACACCAATTTAAATGTGTTCCATGCATGGTGCCGTCCAAGGGAATGTATCTTCTTTAATTCCTTCATGTACCTAGAACGTCCAAGTGTAGTGTACCTGGAGCAAATTAATCAAATCCATTTTAGACACAATAAATTTGGCAACAAATAACATTAAAATGCTGTACATTAAATTCGGCACCCCTTAGGACACAATTAAAATATGTTTGATTTGGACAACATAAATTCGGCTATGACTTAGACATCATTAAAGCATGTAATAAAATTAGACACATTAATAACATTTAATTAGACACATTTATCACAAAATTTAGTATTTCTAAATTTTATTAATTAAATTAGCTAATTAATTATTTAACTAATTCAACAACTAAAGTTATTTATTCCAGCAAATTTAATGAAAATTAAAAGTGAACTCCTTGAGCTAAGTTTGAGATAATTGAGCTTGAAGGAGATTGCATGGTTTGCTTGGGTCGATGTTCTCAAATTGTTTAGCCATGCGATTGCCCCAAATCCCATTCACGAGAGTCGAAACTCCTTCCTTGAATCTTTTGGCCCGAGCTCGAGTTATAGGCCCCGTTGGAAATTCTAAGGGTTCATTGGTAGCTTTAGTTGGTTCCCTAGCCATGGCCGTATCATCCCCTCCCCCTTCGAAACGACTTGTCCTCAAGTCATCACCTACATCATAAGGAGATAGGTCAGAAACATTGAAACTAGCACTCACGCTATATTCTCCGGGAAGGTCAAGTTTATAAGAGTTATCATTGATCCTTTCCAAAACTTGGAAAGGACCATCGCCCCTCGGTAATACTTTGGATCTTCGTTGGGCCGGAAACTTTTCCTTCCTCATGTGTACCCATACCCAGTCTCTAGGCTCAAAGATGATGCGCTTTCGACCATTATTGGCTCTTTGCACATATTGCTTAGTCCTTTCCTCTATGTTCCTTCGCACCTTTTGGTGTAAGTCCTTCACAAACTCAGCCTTTTGCTTTGCATCTGAATTCACAAATTGTTCGTTAGACAATGGAATTAAATCTAATGGCGTCAAAGGGTTAAATCCATAAACAATTTCAAAGGGAGAATGTTGAGTTGCCAAATGAATAGAACAGTTGTAGGAAAACTCTATGTGCGACAGACATTCTTCCCACGTCTTGAGGTTCTTTCGAACAATGACTCGTAATAACATCGACAAAACCCGATTTACTACTTCCGTTTTCCGTTTGTTTGAGGATGACAAGTTGTAGAAAACAAAAGCCTTGTGCCAATCTTTCCCCAAAGCGTCCTCCAAAAGTGACTCAAAAATTTTGCATCTCGATCAGAAATTATAGTCCTTGGCACTCCATGCAATCGGACCACGTCCCTGAAAAATAAATTAGCAATATGCGATGCATTATCAGTTTTGTTACAAGCAGTAAAGTGTGACATTTTAGAAAACCGATCTACAACCACAAAAATGGAATCTTTTCCATTTTTAGTCCTAGGAAGACCTAGAACGAAGTCCATTGATATGTCGATCCAAGGCCCTTCGGGAATAGGCAAAGGAGTGTACAAGCCATGTGGTTTGACCTTTGACTTGGCCCTTTTGCAAGTGATACAATGGCCACAGACTCGCTCCACGCCTCTCTTTATTTTCGGCCAATAGAAGTGCTCTCGTAATGTGGCCAACGTCTTTGCAACTCCAAAATGGCCCATGAGGCCTCCACTATGCACCTCATTCACCAAAACATTACGTATAGAACCTTGAGGAATACAGAGTTTACCTTCTCGAAAAACATAATCATTTTGACGGTAAAATTTCTCACACGTTCCAGTTTCACAAGCTTTGTACATTTCAGCAAAGTTAGGATCATTTACATATAATTCTTTCAAATACGAAAATCCCAACAATTTTGATTCAAGAGAATTAAAGAGAGCATACCTCCTCGATAATGCATCCACTACAACATTGTTTTTACCTTGCTTGTATTTAATAACGTACGGGAAGGATTCCAGAAACTCCATCCACTTGACATGTTGCTTATTTAACTTGTGTTGTCCCTTTAAATGTTTTAATGCCTCGTGGTCAGTATGGATGACGAATTCTTTGGGCCACAGATAATGCTGCCACATTTCCAAAGCCCGAATCAATGCATACATCTCCTTGTCGTAGGTAGGGTAGTTAAGTGTCGCCCCGTTTAACTTTTCGCTAAAGTATGCTATTGGACGACCCTCTTACAAACAGCTACAATGCCTAGGCCAGAGGCATCGCACTCGATCTCAAAAGTCTTGTTGAAAAGACTTTAAGGGAATTGAAAGAACGTTCTTGTTCATCACTCCAAAAGAAAGCCAAATTTTTCTTAATGACACTAGTTAATGGAGCAGCGACAGTGCTGAAATTTGGAACAAAACGCCTATAGAAGCTTGCCAAGCAATGGAAGCTCCGAACTTGACTAATGCTCATGCCTTGGCCATTCGCGAATCACCTTAACCTTCTCTTGATCAACTTCAAGTCCTCTCGAGCTGACAACAAACCCTAAGAAAACAACTTGATCAGAACAAAAGGTACATTTCTTAATATTGGCATACAACGTTTCCTTATGTAATACTTCCAACACGGCTCGCAAATGTGCCACGTGATCTTCTAACGACCTACTATAGATAAGAATATCGTCAAAATAAACAACGCAAAACTTCCCAATAAAAGCACGCAAAACATAATTCATTAATCGCATAAAGGTGCTGGGTGCATTAGTTAAACCGAATGGCATAACCAGCCACTCGTACAAGCCATGCTTGGTCTTAAAAGCTGTTTTCTACTCATCTAATTCTCGCATCCAGATTTGATGATATCCACTCTTAAGATCGATTTTGGAGAAGAGTTGTGCCCCATTCAGTTTATCAGCATGTCATCAAGGCGCGGAATGGGATGCCTATACTTGATGGTAATTTTATTCACCACTCGGCAATCCACGCACATTCGCCAAGTACCATCTTTCTTTGGCACTAAAAGTACGGGCACAGCGTATGGACTTAGACTGTCCCTAATGTAGCCCTTTTCCATAAATTCAGCCACTTGTCATTGCAACTCCTTGGTCTCTTCGGGGTTACTACGATATGCTGGGCAATTCGGTATTGTTGCTCCAGGAATGAAGTCGATTTGGTGTTCAATCCCTCGAAGGGGCGGTAGGCCACTAGGAACGTCCTCCGGGAACACGTCTTCAAAGTCCTGCAACAAAGAAACAATCGAAGATGGAAGTCTAGCTTCCAATTCATTAGTGTTAAAGAAACTTTCTTTATACATAAGAACAATCATCGGTTGTCGCAAAAGCAACAACTTCCTAATCTCTCTCTCCTTAGCAAAAACACTCAATTTTTCAATTCCTAGCTCTTCTTGTTCTTTTTGACTATTGCTCTTTTTTTCCTCATTTTCTTTGCTCTTATCTCTCGATTTTAACTCATTTTTTCTTTTTCTATCTTTTCTTTTTGCTCCTTTGCTCTCATTTGCTGAACAGAATTTTTCAATTGCACTTGGTCCTCGTACACTTGTTTGGGAGTCATGGGAGCCAACGTCACACTCTTGCCATGGTATTCGAAAGTGTAACAATTTGTTTAACCATTGTGGATGGCTCGTCGGTCAAATTGCCATGGCTTTCCCAAGAGTAGATGACCCGCATGCATCGGGACCACGTCATAAACAACTTCGTCGCAATATTTGCCGATAGAGAAAGGAATGATGGCTTATTTGGTGACCTTTAATTCGCCTCCATCATTGAGCCATTGTAGCTTGTAAGGTTGAGGATGTTTCGTCATCAACAATACAAGCTTTTCTACGAGCATGCTGCTAACCACATTTGTGCAACTACCCCCATCAATAATCATACTACAAACTTTACCTTCAATTAAGCACCTCGAATGGAAAATGTTCTCGCGTTGTTGTTCTTCTTCAATGCTTTGAATACTCAAACTTCACTTTACAACAAATAATTCTCCTTCAACAGAAAATTCAAGTTCTTCTTCCTTTTCTTCATCGGTGGGAGGATCGGGCTCATTCTCTTCCTCATCTTCAGACTCAATTTCACCATTAGACTCCATAGTCATCACTCATCGGTTTGGGCATTGACTTGCTATATGGCCTCGCCCGAGACACTTGAAACACTTAATGTCTCGAGTAGAATTGCACCCAGCTTCATTGTTGCTTTTGTTCGTCTCCCCACTCGGTTTATTGACTTTTAGATTCGAAATAGATTATCGTGCTCGAATGGAAGTCTCTTTTCTGCCAGATCTTTGGCTCCATTTTGGGGTAGGAGTTGAGTTTGGATAGGCTCCACGAACAGAACCTTTTCTCTTGAGTTGTTTTTCTACCTTGACGGCCATATGCACCATTTCTTCAATTTTAACATAGTGATGGAGTTCAACTACGTTGGCAATATTTTTGTTCAATCCAGCCAAGAACCTCGCCATGGCGGCCTCCCGATCCTCCTCGATGTTGGCTCGAATCATGGCAACCTCCATTTCTTTGAAATAATCATCCACACTTCGATTGACTTGCGTAAGATGTTGTAGCTTTTGGTACAACTCTCGATGATAGTATGCTAGAATGAACCTTTTGCGCATCAAAGCCTTCCTTTTATTCCATGTATTGATTGTCCTCTCTCCATTTCTCCTTCGGCTTGTGACTACTTAATCCCACCAGATCATAGCATAGTTAGAGAATTCGATTGCCGCCAACTTCACCTTCTTGCCTTTCGAGTAGTTATAACACTCGAAAACTAACTCGATCTTCTTTTCCCACTCTAAGTATGATTCTGGATCAGATTTGCCTTGGAATGGGGGAATGGACAATTTAATGTTCTTCAAATCATTATCTATTCGGCCTTGTTCTCGTTGAGGATGATTGTGCTGGCCTCTTCTTCGTTCTATTATATTTGACCCACATTCACTCTCATAACCACTTGGACCAGTCCAATCTCCTTCAAGTGCTTGTTGCCTTCCGCGTTGTCTTGGTGGACTTTGAGGCGTCGGTTCACGTTGGGCACGCCCCTCGACTTGGTCGAGCCTTTCTTGGATTGGTTCCAATTTGCGATCGAACAATCGTTCCACTTCTCGCAACAAAGCTTGGAGATTAAGATCCAGTATGTTTCGCACAGGTTGCCTCTCGGTTCTTTCTACCATGTTGCATTCCAGGCTTCGTGACATAACTTAATGTATACCTCGCCACAAATCCTCTCGATCACTCAGAAAGAAAGAATAGATGTCTCTCACACTCGTGTTTGCACTCAATTTGGCTTTTACTTCCCCTCTATTGTGCTCACACACTCAAGCCTTTTTCCGCTCATATCTTCTCTTGTGATTTCGTATAAAACTCCGTTAGACTAGATCTTCTAGTTTAGGGGTCGGTTTCAAAGGTTTTGCAAAGGAAAATATGTAAAGGATGTAGGTGGGCTAAAAGAACGATTTGTTGGCTATTAAGTGTGGCGTAAGTTGAATGGTGAAGGAAAAGAAGTCTTGATCGGGAATGACCAGAATGAAATGAATCTAAGCACTTTTAATTTTTTTTTCGAATTTCTTTTTTTTTAACTTCAATACAATATGCTGATTTATAAGTAAAAATAAATACAACCTTTTTTTACGAATTTTTTACGAATTTTTTTTACAAATATACTTACTCTGGCTCTTCTCGAACGTCCATTCTTCTCATTTTAAATAGCTCTGATACCAGATGATACGCCCCGGCCTCGTTGATTAATCTGAGTTG
This sequence comes from Gossypium hirsutum, assembly GCF_007990345.1. NCBI lineage: Eukaryota > Viridiplantae > Streptophyta > Magnoliopsida > Malvales > Malvaceae > Gossypium > Gossypium hirsutum. Next base: position 38,584,725 of record NC_053446.1, on the reverse strand, counting down.
TATAGTTGCCCGATCATTAAAACAGGGAAGAATCGTTTGAGTCGAAATGAAGTTGGATAATAGGCTAAATGTGGTTTAAGGGTGACAAAGGATAGGCTTAAGAAGTAGACTAGTCAAATGGTGAAGGCTTGGTTGTAAAAAGAAAAGGAAATTCGATAATTGAAATTGGAATAGAAACTAAACAACAAGAATGAACCAACACTTCGATAGAAGGTTGACCTAAAACTTATAGGTTCTAAAGTTGTTTTTGAGAACTAAAATGGAAACCTCGAACTACTATCTAAATTAGATAGGAACCTTGGTATAATTTGGGGTGAACGCCACACGAAAAACGTGATAAGTTCGGTTGAAAAAAAATAGGTTGACGCCACTAACTATTTAGATAAGTCAACGAAGTTTTTGGACGAAATTTAAGAGAAGAATCATCTCAGAAATTTGACAGCAATTCCTTCAAAGTTCAAAAGTCCCTTACAAGATGAATTCAACAACTATTTATAGGCAAAGACTAAGCTAGCCGAATATTCTTTTCATGAAATTTTAGAAGCCAAAAGGCGTTTGCAATGACCTTTGCCGAAAGGCATACGCAATGACCTTTCCTTCCTACATTAAAACACACCCAAAACCATTTAGAGAGGCATCACAATAAACAACAAATTTTTTCCCCGATTTAGGTTGTATTAACATTGGAGCTTTTGTTAGAAAACTCTTTAATCTTTCAAAACTTTGTTGACACTTATCTTCCCAAACGAAACAGACATATTTTTGCACTAGTTTCATCATAGGTGAAGCTATAATTAAAAAAATTCTTTACAAAACGACGATAGTACTCAACTAACCTAGAAAGCTTCATACTTCAAATACATTTCGTAGGTTTTTATAATTCAAAATAGACGTAATTTTGTTCGGATATACTCTTATACCTTCTCTCGAGATCACATGACCAAATAATCTAACTTTAGTAAGCCAAAGTTCATATTTACTAAATTTAGCATATAGTTTCTTTTCCCGCGCAGTCTGCAATACAATCTTCAGGTGTAGAGCATGTTTGACTTCACTTTTAGAATAAATCAAAATGTCGTCAATAAAGACAACAACGAATCGATCAATATGGGGCTGAAAAACTCGATTCATTAAATCCATATATGTTGTCGGGGCATTTGTCAACCTAAAGGCATAACCAAGAACTCTTAATGTCCATAGCAAGTTCTAAACACTGTCTTTGGTACGTCGACATCTTTTGCTCGCAATTGATAATATCCCGATCGAAGATCAATTTTTGAAAATACTTAAGCTCCTTTCAATTGATCAAAAAGGTCATCTATACAAGGTAACAGATACTTATTCTTTATAGTCATCTTGTTCAATTGCCGATAGTCAATGCACAACCTCAACGACCCATCTTTATTTTTTAACAAACAACACAAGTGCACCCCAAGGTGATACACTCGGTCTAATCAAACCTCTATCTATTAGTTCCTGCAACTGTGCTTTAGGTTCTTTAATTTAGCTGGAGCCGTTTGATATGGCGTAATCGAAATTGGAGCGGTACCAGGCACTACTTCAATGACAAAATGTAACTTCTCGCTTTGGTGGTAAACCCAGTAATTCTTCTGGGAAAACATCTAAAAATTCACAAACTATCGACACTTGATCTACTTTCTTCTCTGACACTTTGGAATCCAAAATGTAAGCCAAAACACTTCACAGCCTTTCCGCACTAACTTATGTGCTTTCATTGCTGAGATTATATTTGAAACACCATCTGATCTACCAGACTTAATAGAAATTACTTCACCATTTTAACCTTTCAACTCAACTCATTTATACCAACAATTAACCACATCATCATGCATACTTAACCAATCCATACCTAAGATGACATCAAACTTATTGAAGGGTAACAACATTAAATAGATAGGGAAGTTGTAGCCTTGAATTTTAAGTGGACATTGTTTGCAAACCAAATCAACAATAACACTATAGCCTAAGGGATTTGTGACTTTAACAACACAATCGGTTGATTCTATAAGTAAATTCTTTACCGTCACTAACGTAGTGCATATATATGAATGCGTCAACCCTGGGTCAATTAATGCATACACACTAACATTAAAGATAGAAAAAGTACCTACAATAACGTCAGGAATCGAGGCTTCCTCTCGTGTATGAATGGCATATGTTCTAGCAGGAGCCCTAGCTTCAGATTTAACCGTTGACTCTTTAACCCCAGCTCTTTTGACTCGAGTTGAAGTGCTATTTCCAAGTCTTCTACCTCGGGTAGGAGTGGTCACCAATTTCTCATTATGCTCTTTAATAGGCTCTTTTTGATTTGGACAATCTCTTTTAAAATTGTCTAGAGATCCACATATAAAGCATGTCCCATCATTAACTCTACAAACACCAAGGTGAAACCCTCCACATTTCTTGGATTCTGTTCTATTTGTATTCTTCACATTGCCTACACTAGCTACTAAAAGAGTCAAAGCTTTCTTGCTACTTTGCTTCAGTTGATCCCTTCCAAAAAACCCTGTTCGATTGGATCTCGATGACATCTTTTATCTATATACAAACCTTTTAGAAATTATCCAAAGTGGTATGATCTCGCCTCGGTACGATGAGTTGAGTCGTAGTTGTGCCCGATCGTCGAATGTAGAAGTATCGTTCCAATTTACTAGCTAAGAGAGTAATTGATTAAGTATGTAGATAGGTGATGGAAATAGGTTCAAAATGGAGCTAAGAGAGTAATTGATAGCTAAACATCTAGCTAGTCGAATAGGCACTTAGGGAGCTAATTTGTCATTTTTTTTAGCTTAAATGAGTTGAAGCTTCTTGGAATCTTCCAAGCAGCTTTCATGAAGCTTCCATAACCTTTGTGATGCCAATGGACAGCTTCTAGAGGGCTTCATTTAGCTGAAATTAATTTAGATTAATTAGGAGCTGGAATGGTGTGGCAGATTCAGCCAAAGGGATTGAATGCTCTTGAATTGTGTTGGTTTGATTACCTGAATGGTCTTGAGTTCAATTAAGTCAGCTTGGATTCTTCAATGGTTTTAAGGTATGAACATATGAAGTTGAATAGCTCTTAGGTGTGAATGCACATAACCAATAGTCTCTCCATATGGAAGGAATTTCCAGTAATGTGAACACTTTTAAAGCTGTCTGGGAGACATAGACGGTTAGCTTAGGAGAAATAAAGCAGCAACTATTCATTTGTCTTTTGCTATACACGAAAAGGTATTTTGAAGAGCTAAACCATCAGCACCTTGCATTAAAGCCGTCCAAGAATGTACCTGCACCAAATTAATTTAGCAAATTGAATTGAATTTGAACACATTAAATCGGCAGTAGCTAGGACATAATAAAAACATGTTTTAGTCTAGGACAAATTAATAACATGTATTAGGTTATGACATATTAAAAACTTGTATTAAATAAGACACATTAAACACTTAATAATAAATCAGGCATTTATTTTATTCCAGCCAATAAAAAAATGCAAGAATTAAGAGGATAGGAATGAGCTCAATTGAGCTAAGTTGAGCTGAATTAAGCTCAAGGAGCTGAGTTTGAGATGAGTTCGGCTTGCCAGATGTTGGAAGGTGATATTGTGGAGCTGGTCTGAGCTCTCTCGATGTGTCCAGCCAACGTCTCGCCCCACACTTGGTTGACTAAGACTGACATGGCCTCTTTGAATAGCTTGGATCAAGCTCGTGTGATAGGACCTTATGGCAGCTCCAATGGGTTCTTGCTCAAGCTAGGTGCACTCTGGGGCGTGGCTACATCATCCCCCTCTTCAAAGTGAATTTTCCTCAAGTCGGAACCTGCATCGAAGGGAGATAAGTCAGACACATTGAAGCTTGCACTAATATTGTACTCATCCGGTAAGTCAAGTTAATAGGAATTCTTGTTGATTAGTTCTAGGATTTGAAAGGGTCCATCTCCTAGCGGTAGCAACTTGGATCTACGTTGGGCTCGAAAAGCTCCTTCCACATATTAACCCAAACCCAATCATCAGGCTCAAATACAACTCTCTTTCGACCTTTGTTCGCATTTTGAACATAACTCTCTGTTCTTGCTTCGATATTGGCTCGAACCTTTTGGTGCAACTCCTTGACGTACTCGGCCTTCTTCCTCACATCTACATGAATAAATTGATCGTTAGGTAAAGGCACTAAGTGTAACGGAGTTATCAGATTAAATCCATAAACAATTTCAAAAGGAGAAAACTTAGTAGTCGAATAGACTGTTTGGTTATATGCAAACTCGATATGAGGTAAGCATTCCTCCCACGACTTTAAATTTCTCCAGATGATGGCTCACAACATTGTAGACAACACGCGATTAACCACCTCCATTTGTCCATCCATTTGGGGGTGACAAGTGGTTAAAAATAGCAGCTTGGTTCTGAGCTTCCCCTATACCAATCTCAAGAAGTGACTCAAAAACTTCGCGATTAGACACGATCATTCTCGAAATTCCATGTAGTCTAATGATTTCCCTAAAGAAAATATTAGCAATATAACAACATCGCCTGTTTTTGTACATACAATAAAATGTGACATCTTTGAAAATCTATCAACTACAATGTAAACAAAATCCTTCCCCATTTTCGTTCGCGATAATCTAAGGACAAAGTCTGTGGATATATCCATCCAATGAGCTTCGAGAATGGGGAGTGGCATGTACAAGCCATGGGGTTGAATCTTGGACTTGGCTTTCTTGCACATCACACAACGCTCGCAAACACATTCAACGTCCCACTTTATTCTACGGTAGTAAAAGTGTTCTTGGAGCGTCGATAATGTCTTACTTACATTGAAGTGTACCATGAGGCCCCCGCTATGCGCCTCATTAACAAACAAGTCCCGAATAGAACTTTGTGGAATGCATAATTTTCCTTCCTTGAAAAGGAAGCCTTCGTACCTATAAAACTTTTCCACAGGAGTATTCTCACATGCAGCAAACATTTCACCAAAATCATCATCATTAACATATAAATCTTTCAAGAAAGAAAATCCAAGCAATTTTGAATCAAGATACGACAATAAGCATACCTTCTCGAAAGTGCATCAACTACAATATTATCTTTACCTTTTTTGTACTGGATGACGTAGAGAAATGACTCAAGGTACTCGACCCACTTCGTATGACGCTTGTTCAACTTATGCTGGCCCTTAATATGTTTCAATGCCTCATGATCGAAGTGAATCACGAACTCTTTTGGCCATAGGTAATGTTGCCACGTCTCAAGAGCTCGAATAAGGGTGAACATTTCTTTATCATAAATAGGATAGTTAAGTACGGCTCCATTGAGCTTCTCGCAAAATATGCAATAGGCCTTCCATCTGAGTGAGCACAGCCCGATTTCGACACCTGATGCATCACATTCAATCTCGAAAGTTTTAGATTAATCAGGTAATGCTAATAAAGGAGCTTTAGTAAGGCAATTTTAATATCATTAAAAGACTTCTTGCTATTGCACCAATAAGGCTGAATTTTCTTGTTGATGTCGTCAATGCCGCGGCTATATTACTGAAGTTGGGCACAAAACACCTATAAAACTAGCCAATCCATGGAAGCTTCGAACTTGACTAATATTTGTCGGCCTTGGCCACTCTTGTATAGCCTTTATTTTCTCTTGGTCCACCTATAAGCCTTCCAAGCTGACCACGAAACTAGAAAAATAACCTTTTTAGAACAAAACGTACACTTTTTAAGATTAGCATAAAGGGTCTCCTATCGAAGAACTCCAAAATAGATATAAGGTGTACTACATGCTCTTCCAACAATTTGCTATAAATGAGTATGTCATCAAAGTACACAACGCAAAACTTATCGATAAAGGATCTTAACACATAATTCACTAATCTTATGAAGTGCTAGGAGCGTTGGTTAATCCAAACAACATGACCAACCACTCATACAAACCGTGTTTCCTCTTAAAGGCCATCTTCCATCCGTCACCTTCTCGCATGCGAATCTGATGGTAACCGCTTTTAAGATCGACCTTTGAAAATAACTTGGCACCACTTAGTTCATCGAGCATGTCATCTAAGCAAGGTATCGGATGCCGATACTTGATGGTAATCTTGTTCATAGCTTGCCAATCAACACACAAGCGCCACGTTTCGTCTTTCTTCAGTACCAACAAAACGGGTACGGCACATGGACTAAGGCTTTTAGAAATATAGCCTTACTTCACCATCTATTTAACTTGTTGTTGGAGTTCCTTAGTCTCTTTGGGATTTGTCCTATATGCTAATCGGTTCGGAATGATAGCTCTGGGTAATAAATCGATTTGATGCTTGATTCCTCAAAAGGGTGGCAATCCACTCGGAGTTTCTTCCGAGAACACGTCTTGGAAATCCTGCAAAAGAGACATAATAAAGAGGGCAGGTTTTTGGGTAATTCATTAGTATTAAACAAGTTCTCTTGTACACGAGCATAAGGACGATTGTCTCAACATCAAGGCCTTTCATACATCATTTGCTTTTGCAAAAATGATAATTTTCTCACACTCTTTTTCTTTTCTTGTTTTCTTTTCACTATCTTTTATTATTTTCCTCTCTTTTCTCATTTTTCTTTTTTTTTTTTACATTTTCACCTTTTCTTTCTCTCTCATTTGTTCTACAGAGATTTTAATTTGATTCTGTCCTCGTATACTTGCTTTGGCATCAATGGTGCTAGATTACGTTCTTCCCCAAATGTTTGAACATATACCTATTAGTATACCTATCATGGAGAACTCATCGATCAATTGCCACGGGCATCCATGTAACAATGGCCCGTATGCATGGGTACAACGTCACAAGTACTTCATCGACATATTTTCAATAGAGAAATAGATAAGTACTTGTTTCACTACCTTAATTCACCACCATCATTGAGCATTGATGTTCGGCTATGTTGGGTCCATCCACCCCCATGAGTGCTTGCACTTCGCTCCCCATGTTACGCTCAACTTCCTAGACTTAGCACAGTGTATAGAAGATGTTTCTCTTTATTTTCATTCTTCACACCTTGGAGACTTAAACTTTGTTTGACGACAAGCTACTCACCTCAACTGCATGCTCCAAGTCCTCCTCATTATTGGATTTTACTTTAGGCTCATTTCAAACTTCTTCCTTTCACTTGATCTCACCATTCGCGCACACCACCATAGTGCTTTGATTTGGACATTGACTTGCAATATGGCTCCTCCCGGGCATTTGAAGCACTTGATGTCCCTTGATCGATTGGGAAAGCTTTCGGCAGCCTTGCCTTTGCTTGATTTGGTCACGGGCTTAGTTGACTTTGCTAGCACCGCTGGCTCTTTGGATCAGCTTGATGGAGGGTTTTTGCTAACGCCTTGGCTCCATTTTGAAGTGTTCGCGGTGGACTAGCCTCAGACAGTGCCTTTTCGTTTTAGTTGCTTTTCCACTTTGATGGCCATGTGCACCATGTCACCACCTTGACGTAGTGTTGCAAATTACAATATTAGCAGTGTCTCGTTGAGACAGTCAAGAAGCTTGCCATGGTTGCTTCCTCATCTTCTTGTACGTCCGCTCTTATCATCGCGATCTCCATTTCTTTGTATAATCCTCCACGCTCCTCGATGCTTAGGTATGGTTTTGGAGCTTTTGATAGAGCTTACGGTAGTATAAGACGGAATGATCTTTGTGATCACCGATTTCATCTCGACCCATGTATAATTGGTTTTTCTCCGTTCTGCTTGACTCGTGGCGAGTTGATCCCACAGTCATCGCATAATCTAAAACTCATTGCGACAACTTCACTTTCTTGGTCTTAGAGTAATTATACATTCGAACACCAATTCAATCTTTTCTCCCACTCGAGATAGCTTCCGAATTTGTCGCCTTGAATGGTTATTGAAAGTTTATATTTTTAGGTCTCATTGATCTACCATGTTTCTTTAGCCACAGTTCTTACCCCTTCCGCTGATCACTTAAGTGGACCTTTCACTCCAATCACTGGTAACACTCTCTATCTCGACCAGTCCTTGGTGATTGGTTTTTTGTCTTCCCTATATGGCTCTTTATCTCTCGAATGATAATCACTTTTTTTGTAGTCTTCGATTTTATCGATTGAATATATGTCCCTTCGACAAAAGTAGAGATTTCAACTCG